>NC_059209.1:4429515-4482015 GCF_020615455.1 Coregonus clupeaformis
ATAACTATAATGAACCCTTCTATCAAAATAACACACAAGAACAACCTCTTCCATCAGGAATAAATAACACTGAAGAATGAACTCCTTCAAATTCAGGAATAACACACTCCAGAATGAACTCCTTCCATCAGGAATAACACACTCAGAATGAACTCCATCAGTCAGAATAACACACTCAGAATGAACTCCTTCCATCAGGAATAACACACTCAGAATGAACTCCATCAGTCAGGAATAACACACTCAGAATGAACTCCTTCCATCAGGAATACACACACTCAGAATGAACTCCATCAGTCAGGAATAACACACTCAGAATGAACTCCTTCCATCAGGAATAACACACTCAGAATGAACTCCTTCCATCAGGAATAACACACTCAGAATAAAAACTCCTTCCATCAGAAGTAACACACTCAGAATGAACTCCATCAGTCAAGGAATAACACACTCAATGAACTCTTCCATCAGGAATAACACTCCAGAATGAACTCCTTCCATCAAGGAATAACACACTCAGAATGAACTTCTTCCATCAGGAATAACTACACTCAGAATGAACTCCTTCCAGTCAGGAATAACACACTCAGAATGAACTCTTTCCATCAGGAATAACAAACTCAGAATGAACTCCTTCCATCTAGGAATAACACACTCATGATGAAGTCCTTCCATCAGGAATAACAAACTCATAATGAACTCCTTCCATCAGGGAATAACATTCATAATGAACTCCTTCCATTAGGAATAATACACTCATAATTAACTCCTTAAATCGGGGAAAAAAACCACTCAGAACAACTCCTTCCATCAGGAATGACACACTCAGAATGAACTCCTTCCATCAGGAATAATACACTCATAAGGAACTCCTTCCATCGGGAATAACACATTCATAAGAAACTCCTTCCATCAGGAATAACACACTCAATATGAACTCCTTCCATCAGGAAAAACACACTCATAATGAACTCTCTTCCTTCAGGAATAACACACTCATAATGAACTTCTTCCATCAGTCGAATAACACAATCATAATGAACTCTGTCCATCAGGAATAACACACTCATAATGAACTCCTTCCATCAGCAATAACACACTCAGAATGAACTCCTTCCATCAGGAATAACACACTCAGAATGAACTCCTTCCATCAGAATAACACACTCAGAATGAACTCCATCCATCAGGAATAACACACTCCAGAATGAACTCCTTCCATCAGAATAACACACTCAGAATGAACTCCTTCCATCAGGAATAACACACTCAGAATGAACTCCTTCCATCAGGAATAAAACACTCAGAATGAACTCCATCAGTCAGGAATAACACACTCAGAATGAACTCCTTCCATCAGGAATAACACACTCAGAATGAACTCCATCAGTCAGGAATAACACACTCAGAATGAACTCCTTCCATCAGAATAACACACTCAGAATGAACTCCATCAGTCAGGAATAACACACTCAGAATGAACTCCTTCCATCAGGAATAACACACTCAGAATGAACTCCATCAGTCAGGAATAACACACTCAGAATGAACTCCTTCCATCAGGAATAACACACTCAGAATGAACTCCATCAGTCAGGAATAACACACTCAGAATGAACTCCTTCCATCAGGAATAACAAACTCAGAATGAACTCCTTCCATCAGGAATAACACACTCATAATGAAGTCCTTCCATCAGGAATAACAAACTCATAATGAACTCCTTCCATCAGGAATAACACATTCATAATGAACTCCTTCCATTAGGAATAACACACTCATAATTAACTCCTTAAATCAGGAAAAAAACCACTCAGAACAAACTCCTTCCATCAGGAATAACACACTCAGAATGAACTCCTTCCATCAGGAATAATACACTCATAAGGAACTCCTTCCATCAGGAATAACACATTCATAAGAAACTCCTTCCATCAGGAATAACACACTCAATATGGAACTCCTTCCATCAGGAAAAACACACTCATAATGAACTTCTTCCATCAGGAATAACACACTCATAATGAACTTCTTCCATCAGGAATAACACAATCATAATGAACTCTGTCCATCAGGAATAACACACTCATAATGAACTTCTTCCATCAGGAATAACACACTCAAAATGAACTCCTTCCATCAGAAAAAACCACTCAGAATGAACTCCTTCCATCAGGAATAACAAACTCATAAGGAACTCCTTCCATCAGGAATAACACATTCTGATGGAAGGAGTTCATAAGAAACTCCTTCCATCAGGAATATCACAATCAATATGAACTCCTTCCATCAGGAATAACACACTCAGAATGAACTCCATCAGGAATAACACAATCAATATGAACTCCTTCCATCAGGAATAACACACTCATAATGAACTCCTTCCATCCGGAATAATACACTCATAATGAACTCCTTCTATCAGGAATAACACACTCAGAATGAACTCCTTCCATCAGGAATAACACACTAAGAATGAACTCCATCAGTCAGGAATAACACACTCAGAATGAACTCCTTACATCAGGAATAACACACTCAGAATGAACTCCATCAGTCAGGAATAACACACTCAGAATGAACTCCTTCCATCAGGAATAACACACTCAGAATGAACTCCATCAGTCAGGAATAACACACTCAGAATGAACTCCTTCCATCAGGAATAACACACTCAGAATGAACTCCTTCCATCAGGAATAACACACTCAGAATGAACTCCTTCCATCAGGAATAACACACTCAGAATGAACTCCTTCCATCAGGAATAACACACTCAGAATGAACTCCTTCCATCAGGAAAAAAAAACACTCAGAATGAACTCCATCAGTCAGGAATAACACACTCATAATGAACTCCTTCCATCAGGAATAACACACTCAGAATGAACTCCATCAGTCAGGAATAACACACTCAGAATGAACTCCTTCCATCAGGAATAACACACTCAGAATGAACTCCATCAGTCAGGAATAACACACTCAGAATGAACTCCTTCCATCAGGAATAACACACTCAGAATGAACTCCATCAGTCAGAATAACACACTCATAATGAACTCCTTCCATCAGGAATAACAAACTCAGAATGAACTCCTTCCATCAGGAATAACACACTCATAATGAAGTCCTTCCATCAGGAATAACAAACTCATAATGAACTCCTTCCATCAGGAATAACACATTCATAATGAACTCCTTCCATTAGGAATAACACACTCATAATTAACTCCTTAAATCAGGAAAAACCACTCAGAATGAACTCCTTCCATCAGGAATAACACACTCAGAATGAACTCCTTCCATCAGGAATAATACACTCATAAGGAACTCCTTCCATCAGGAATAACACATTCATAAGAAACTCCTTCCATCAGGAATAACACACTCAGAATGAACTCCTTCCATCAGGAAAAACACACTCAGAATGAACTCCTTCCGTCAGGAATAACACACTCATAATGAACTTCTTCCATCAGGAATAACACAATCATAATGAACTCTGTCCATCAGGAATAACACACTCATAATGAACTCCTTCCATCAGGAATAACACACTCAGAATGAACTCCTTCCATCAGGAATAACACACTCAGAATGAACTCCTTCCATCAGGAATAACACACTCAGAATGAACTCCTTCCATCAGGAATAACACACTCAGAATGAACTCCTTCCATCAGGAATAACACACTCAGAATGAACTCCTTCCATCAGGAATAACACACTCAGAATGAACTCCTTCCATCAGGAATAAAACACTCAGAATGAACTCCATCAGTCAGGAATAACACACTCATAATGAACTCCTTCCATCAGGAATAACACACTCAGAATGAACTCCATCAGTCAGGAATAACACACTCAGAATGAACTCCTTCCATCAGGAATAACACACTCAGAATGAACTCCATCAGTCAGGAATAACACACTCAGAATGAACTCCTTCCATCAGGAATAACACACTCAGAATGAACTCCATCAGTCAGGAATAACACACTCAGAATGAACTCCTTCCATCAGGAATAACACACTCAGAATGAACTCCATCAGTCAGGAATAACACACTCAGAATGAACTCCTTCCATCAGGAATAACAAACTCAGAATGAACTCCTTCCATCAGGAATAACACACTCATAATGAAGTCCTTCCATCAGGAATAACAAACTCATAATGAACTCCTTCCATCAGGAATAACACATTCATAATGAACTCCTTCCATTAGGAATAACACACTCATAATTAACTCCTTAAATCAGGAAAAACCACTCAGAACAAACTCCTTCCATCAGGAATAACACACTCAGAATGAACTCCTTCCATCAGGAATAATACACTCATAAGGAACTCCTTCCATCAGGAATAACACATTCATAAGAAACTCCTTCCATCAGGAATAACACACTCAATATGAACTCCTTCCATCAGGAAAAAACACACTCATAATGAACTTCTTCCATCAGGAATAACACACTCATAATGAACTTCTTCCATCAGGAATAACACAATCATAATGAACTCTGTCCATCAGGAATAACACACTCATAATGAACTTCTTCCATCAGGAATAACACACTCAATATGAACTCCTTCCATCAGAAAAAACCACTCAGAATGAACTCCTTCCATCAGGAATAACAAACTCATAAGGAACTCCTTCCATCAGGAATAAACATTTGATGGAAGGAGTTCATAAGAAACTCCTTCCATCAGGAATATCACAATCAATATGAACTCCTTCCATCAGGAAAAACACACTCAGAATGAACTCCATCAGGAATAACACAATCAATATGAACTCCTTCCATCAGGAATAACACACTCATAATGAACTCCTTCCATCCGGAATAATACACTCATAATGAACTCCTTCTATCAGGAATAACACACTCAGGAATGAACTCCTTCCATCAGGAATAACACACTAAGAATGAACTCCATCAGTCAGGAATAACACACTCAGAATGAACTCCTTACATCAGGAATAACACACTCAGAATGAACTCCATCAGTCAGGAATAACACACTCAGAATGAACTCCTTCCATCAGGAATAACACACTCAGAATGAACTCCATCAGTCAGGAATAACACACTCAGAATGAACTCCTTCCATCAGGAATAACACACTCAGAATGAACTCCTTCCATCAGGAATAACACACTCAGAATGAACTCCTTCCATCAGGAATAACACACTCAGAATGAACTCCTTCCATCAGGAATAACAACACTCAGAATGAACTCCATCAGTCAGGAATAACACACTCATAATGAACTCCTTCCATCAGGAATAACACACTCAGAATGAACTCCATCAGTCAGGAATAACACACTCAGAATGAACTCCTTCCATCAGGAATAACACACTCAGAATGAACTCCATCAGTCAGGAATAACACACTCATAATGAACTCCTTCCATCAGGAATAACAAACTCAGGAATGAACTCCTTCCATCAGGAATAACACACTCATAATGAAGTCCTTCCATCAGGAATAACAAACTCATAATGAACTCCTTCCATCAGGAATAACACATTCATAATGAACTCCTTCCATTAGGAATAACACACTCATAATTAACTCCTTAAATCAGGAAAAACCACTCAGAACAAACTCCTTCCATCAGGAATAACACACTCAGAATGAACTCCTTCCATCAGGAATAATACACTCATAAGGAACTCCTTCCATCAGGAATAACACATTCATAAGAAACTCCTTCCATCAGGAATAACACACTCAATATGAACTCCTTCCATCAGGAAAAAACACACTCATAATGAACTTCTTCCATCAGGAATAACACACTCATAATGAACTTCTTCCATCAGGAATAACACAATCATAATGAACTCTGTCCATCAGGAATAACACACTCATAATGAACTTCTTCCATCAGGAATAACACACTCAATATGAACTCCTTCCATCAGAAAAAACCACTCAGAATGAACTCCTTCCATCAGGAATAACAAACTCATAAGGAACTCCTTCCATCAGGAATAACACATTCTGATGGAAGGAGTTCATAAGAAACTCCTTCCATCAGGAATATCACAATCAATATGAACTCCTTCCATCAGGAATAACACACTCAGAATGAACTCCATCAGGAATAACACAATCAATATGAACTCCTTCCATCAGGAATAACACACTCATAATGAACTCCTTCCATCCGAATAATACACTCATAATGAACTCCTTCTATCAGGAATAACACACTCAGAATGAACTCCTTCCATCAGGAATAACACACTAAGAATGAACTCCATCAGTCAGGAATAACACACTCAGAATGAACTCCTTCCATCAGGAATAACACACTCAGAATGAACTCCATCAGTCAGGAATAACACACTCAGAATGAACTCCTTCCATCAGGAATAACACACTCAGAATGAACTCCATCAGTCAGGAATAACACACTCAGAATGAACTCCTTCCATCAGGAATAACACACTCAGAATGAACTCCTTCCATCAGGAATAACACACTCAGAATGAACTCCTTCCATCAGGAATAACACACTCAGAATGAACTCCTTCCATCAGGAATAACACACTCAGAATGAACTCCTTCCATCAGGAAAAAAACACTCAGAATGAACTCCATCAGTCAGGAATAACACACTCATAATGAACTCCTTCCATCAGGAATAACACACTCAGAATGAACTCCATCAGTCAGGAATAACACACTCAGAATGAACTCCTTCCATCAGGAATAACACACTCAGAATGAACTCCATCAGTCAGGAATAACACACTCATAAGGAACTCCTTCCATCAGGAATAACACACTCATAATGAACTCCTTCCATCAGGAATAACACACTCAGTATGAACTCCTTCCATCAGGAAAAACAAACTCATAATGAACTCCTTCCATCAGGAATAACACACTCATAATGAACTCCTTCCATCAGGAATAACACAATCATAATGAACTCTGTCCATCAGGAATAACACACTCATAATGAACTTCTTCCATCAGGAATAACACACTCAATATGAACTCCTTCCATCAGGAAAAAACACACTCATAATGAACTTCTTCCATCAGGAATAACACACTCATAATGAACTTCTTCCATCAGGAATAACACAATCATAATGAACTCTGTCCATCAGGAATAACACACTCATAATGAACTTCTTCCATCAGGAATAACACACTCAATATGAACTCCTTCCATCAGAAAAAAACCACTCAGAATGAACTCCTTCCATCAGGAATAACAAACTCATAAGGAACTCCTTCCATCAGGAATAACACATTCTGATGGAAGGAGTTCATAAGAAACTCCTTCCATCAGGAATATCACAATCAATATGAACTCCTTCCATCAGGGAATAACACACTCAGAATGAACTCCATCAGGAATAACACAATCAGTATGAACTCCTTCCATCAGGAATAACACACTCATAATGAACTCCTTCCATCCGGGAATAATACACTCAGAATGAACTCCTTCTATCAGGAATAACACACTCAGAATGAACTCCTTCCATCAGGAATAACACACTAAGAATGAACTCCATCAGTCAGGAATAACACACTCAGAATGAACTCCTTCCATCAGGAATAACACACTCAGAATGAACTCCATCAGTCAGGAATAACACACTCAGAATGAACTCCTTCCATCAGGAATAACACACTCAGAATGAACTCCATCAGTCAGGAATAACACACTCAGAATGAACTCCTTCCATCAGGAATAACACACTCAGAATGAACTCCTTCCGTCAGGAATAACACACTCAGAATGAACTCCTTCCATCAGGAATAACACACTCAGAATGAACTCCTTCCATCAGGAATAACACACTCAGAATGAACTCCTTCCATCAGGAAAAAAAACACTCAGAATGAACTCCATCAGTCAGGAATAACACACTCATAATGAACTCCTTCCATCAGGAATAACACACTCAGAATGAACTCCATCAGTCAGGAATAACACACTCAGAATGAACTCCTTCCATCAGGAATAACACACTCAGAATGAACTCCATCAGTCAGGAATAACACACTCATAAGGAACTCCTTCCATCAGGAATAACACATTCATAAGAAACTCCTTCCATCAGGAATAACACACTCAATATGAACTCCTTCCATCAGGAAAAAACACACTCATAATGAACTTCTTCCATCAGGAATAACACACTCATAATGAACTTCTTCCATCAGGAATAACACAATCATAATGAACTCTGTCCATCAGGAATAACACACTCATAATGAACTCCTTCCATCAGGAATAACACACTCAATATGAACTCCTTCCATCAGAAAAAACCACTCAGAATGAACTCCTTCCATCAGGAATAACAAACTCATAAGGAACTCCTTCCATCAGGAATAACACATTCTGATGGAAGGAGTTATAAGAAACTCCTTCCATCAGGAATATCACAATCAATATGAACTCCTTCCATCAGGAAAAACACACTCAGAATGAACTTCCATCAGGAATAACACAATCAAAATGAACTCCTTCCATCAGGAATAACACACTCATAATGAACTCCTTCCATCCGGAATAATACACTCATAATGAACTCCTTCTATCAGGAATAACACACTCAGAATGAACTCCTTCCATCAGGAATAACACACTAAGAATGAACTCCATCAGTCAGGAATAACACACTCAGAATGAACTCCTTCCATCAGGAATAACACACTCAGAATGAACTCCATCAGTCAGAATAACACACTCAGAATGAACTCCTTCCATCAGGAATAACACACTCAGAATGAACTCCATCAGTCAGGAATAACACACTCAGAATGAACTCCTTCCATCAGGAATAACACACTCAGAATGAACTCCTTCCATCAGGAATAACACACTCAGAATGAACTCCTTCCGTCAGGAATAACACACTCAGAATGAACTCCTTCCATCAGGAATAACACACTCAGAATGAACTCCATCAGTCAGGAATAACACACTCATAATGAACTCCTTCCATCAGGAATAACACACTCAGAATGAACTCCATCAGTCAGGAATAACACACTCAGAATGAACTCCTTCCATCAGGAATAACACACTCAGAATGAACTCCATCAGTCAGGAATAACACACTCATAATGAACTCCTTCCATCAGGAATAACAAACTCAGAATGAACTCCTTCCATCAGGAATAACACACTCATGATGAAGTCCTTCCATCAGGAATAACAAACTCATAATGAACTCCTTCCATCAGGAATAACACATTCATAATGAACTCCTTCCATTAGGAATAACACACTCATAATTAACTCCTTAAATCAGGAAAAAACCACTCAGAACAAACTCCTTCCATCAGGAATAACACACTCAGAATGAACTCCTTCCATCAGGAATAATACACTCATAAGGAACTCCTTCCATCAGGAATAACACATTCATAAGAAACTCCTTCCATCAGGAATAACACACTCAATATGAACTCCTTCCATCAGGGAAAAAACACACTCATAATGAACTTCTTCCATCAGGAATAACACACTCATAATGAACTTCTTCCATCAGGAATAACACAATCATAATGAACTCTGTCCATCAGGAATAACACACTCATAATGAACTTCTTCCATCAGGAATAACACACTCCAATATGAACTCCTTCCATCAGAAAAAAACCACTCAGAATGAACTCCTTCCATCAGGAATAACAAACTCATAAGGAACTCCTTCCATCAGGAATAACACATTCTGATGGAAGGGTTCATAAGAAACTCCTTCCATCAGGAATATCACAATCAATATGAACTCCTTCCATCAGGAATAACACACTCAGAATGAACTCCATCAGGAATAACACAATCAATATGAACTCCTTCCATCAGGAATAACACACTCATAATGAACTCCTTCCATCCGGAATAATACACTCATAATGAACTCCTTCTATCAGGAATAACACACTCAGAATGAACTCCTTCCATCAGGAATAACACACTAAGAATGAACTCCATCAGTCAGGAATAACACACTCAGAATGAACTCCTTCCATCAGGAATAACACACTCAGAATGAACTCCATCAGTCAGGAATAACACACTCAGAATGAACTCCTTCCATCAGGAATAACACACTCAGAATGAACTCCATCAGTCAGGAATAACACACTCAGAATGAACTCCTTCCATCAGGAATAACACACTCAGAATGAACTCCTTCCGTCAGGAATAACACACTCAGAATGAACTCCTTCCATCAGGAATAACACACTCAGAATGAACTCCTTCCATCAGGAATAACACACTCAGAATGAACTCCTTCCATCAGGAATAACACACTCAGAATGAACTCCATCAGTCAGGAATAACACACTCATAATGAACTCCTTCCATCAGGAATAACACACTCAGAATGAACTCCATCAGTCAGGAATAACACACTCAGAATGAACTCCTTCCATCAGGAATAACACACTCAGAATGAACTCCATCAGTCAGGAATAACACACTCATAAGGAACTCCTTCCATCAGGAATAACACATTCATAATGAAACTCCTTCCATCAGGAATAACACACTCATAATGAACTCCTTACATCAGGAAAAAACACACTCAGAATGAACTCCTTCCATCAGGAATAACACACTCATAATGAACTCCTTCCATCAGGAATAACACAATCATAATGAACTCCGTCCATCAGGAATAACACACTCATAATGAACTCCTTCCATCAGGAATAACACACTCAATATGAACTCCTTCCATCAGGAAAAAACACACTCATAATGAACTTCTTCCATCAGGAATAACACACTCATAATGAACTTCTTCCATCAGGAATAACACAATCATAATGAACTCTGTCCATCAGGAATAACACACTCATAATGAACTTCTTCCATCAGGAATAACACACTCAATATGAACTCCTTCCATCAGAAAAAAACCACTCAGAATGAACTCCTTCCATCAGGAATAACAAACTCATAAGGAACTCCTTCCATCAGGAATAACACATTCTGATGGAAGGAGTTCATAAGAAACTCCTTCCATCAGGAATATCACAATCAATATGAACTCCTTCCATCAGGAATAACACACTCAGAATGAACTCCATCAGGAATAACACAATCAATATGAACTCCTTCCATCAGGAATAACACACTCATAATGAACTCCTTCCATCCGGAATAATACACTCATAATGAACTCCTTCTATCAGGAATAACACACTCAGAATGAACTCCTTCCATCAGGAATAACACACTAAGAATGAACTCCATCAGTCAGGAATAACACACTCAGAATGAACTCCTTCCATCAGGAATAACACACTCAGAATGAACTCCATCAGTCAGGAATAACACACTCAGAATGAACTCCTTCCATCAGGAATAACACACTCAGAATGAACTCCATCAGTCAGGAATAACACACTCAGAATGAACTCCTTCCATCAGGAATAACACACTCAGAATGAACTCCTTCCATCAGGAATAACACACTCAGAATGAACTCCTTCCATCAGGAATAACACACTCAGAATGAACTCCTTCCATCAGGAATAACACACTCAGAATGAACTCCTTCCATCAGGAATAAAACACTCAGAATGAACTCCATCAGTCAGAATAACACACTCATAATGAACTCCTTCCATCAGGAATAACACACTCAGAATGAACTCCATCAGTCAGGAATAACACACTCAGAATGAACTCCTTCCATCAGGAATAACACACTCAGAATGAACTCCATCAGTCAGGAATAACACACTCATAAGGAACTCCTTCCATCAGGAATAACACATTCATAAGAAACTCCTTCCATCAGGAATAACACACTCAATATGAACTCCTTCCATCAGGAAAAAACACACTCAGAATGAACTTCTTCCATCAGGAATAACACACTCATAATGAACTTCTTCCATCAGGAATAACACAATCATAATGAACTCTGTCCATCAGGAATAACACACTCATAATGAACTTCTTCCATCAGGAATAACACACTCAATATGAACTCCTTCCATCAGAAAAAAACCACTCAGAATGAACTCCTTCCATCAGGAATAACAAACTCATAAGGAACTCCTTCCATCAGGAATAACACATTCTGATGGAAGGAGTTCATAAGAAACTCCTTCCATCAGGAATATCACAATCAATATGAACTCCTTCCATCAGGAAAAACACACTCAGAATGAACTCCATCAGGAATAACACAATCAATATGAACTCCTTCCATCAGGAATAACACAATCATAATGAACTCCTTCCATCCGGAATAACACACTCATAATGAACTCCTTCTATCAGGAATAACACACTCAGAATGAACTCCTTCCATCAGGAATAACACACTAAGAATGAACTCCATCAGTCAGGAATAACACACTCAGAATGAACTCCTTACATCAGGAATAACACACTCAGAATGAACTCCATCAGTCAGGAATAACACACTCAGAATGAACTCCTTCCATCAGGAATAACACACTCAGAATGAACTCCATCAGTCAGGAATAACACACTCAGAATGAACTCCTTCCGTCAGGAATAACACACTCAGAATGAACTCCTTCCATCAGGAATAACACACTCAGAATGAACTCCATCCATCAGGAATAACACACTCAGAATGAACTCCTTCCATCAGGAATAACACACTCAGAATGAACTCCATCAGTCAGGAATAACACACTCATAATGAACTCCTTCCATCAGGAATAACACACTCAGAATGAACTCCATCAGTCAGGAATAACACACTCAGAATGAACTCCTTCCATCAGGAATAACACACTCAGAATGAACTCCATCAGTCAGGAATAACACACTCATAATGAACTCCTTCCATCAGGAATAACAAACTCAGAATGAACTCCTTCCATCAGGAATAACACACTCATAATGAAGTCCTTCCATCAGGAATAACAAACTCATAATGAACTCCTTCCATCAGGAATAACACATTCATAATGAACTCCTTCCATTAGGAATAACACACTCATAATTAACTCCTTAAATCAGGAAAAAACCACTCAGAACAAACTCCTTCCATCAGGAATAACACACTCAGAATGAACTCCTTCCATCAGGAATAATACACTCATAAGGAACTCCTTCCATCAGGAATAACACATTCATAAGAAACTCCTTCCATCAGGAATAACACACTCAATATGAACTCCTTCCATCAGGAAAAAACACACTCATAATGAACTTCTTCCATCAGGAATAACACACTCATAATGAACTTCTTCCATCAGGAATAACACAATCATAATGAACTCTGTCCATCAGGAATAACACACTCATAATGAACTTCTTCCATCAGGAATAACACACTCAATATGAACTCCTTCCATCAGAAAAAAACCACTCAGAATGAACTCCTTCCATCAGGAATAACAAACTCATAAGGAACTCCTTCCATCAGGAATAACACATTCTGATGGAAGGAGTTCATAAGAAACTCCTTCCATCAGGAATATCACAATCAATATGAACTCCTTCCATCAGGAATAACACACTCAGAATGAACTCCATCAGGAATAACACAATCAATATGAACTCCTTCCATCAGGAATAACACACTCATAATGAACTCCTTCCATCCGGAATAATACACTCATAATGAACTCCTTCTATCAGGAATAACACACTCAGAATGAACTCCTTCCATCAGGAATAACACACTAAGAATGAACTCCATCAGTCAGGAATAACACACTCAGAATGAACTCCTTCCATCAGGAATAACACACTCAGAATGAACTCCATCAGTCAGGAATAACACACTCAGAATGAACTCCTTCCATCAGGAATAACACACTCAGAATGAACTCCATCAGTCAGGAATAACACACTCAGAATGAACTCCTTCCATCAGGAATAACACACTCAGAATGAACTCCTTCCATCAGGAATAACACACTCAGAATGAACTCCTTCCATCAGGAATAACACACTCAGAATGAACTCCTTCCGTCAGGAATAACACACTCAGAATGAACTCCTTCCATCAGGAATAAAACACTCAGAATGAACTCCATCAGTCAGGAATAACACACTCATAATGAACTCCTTCCATCAGGAATAACACACTCAGAATGAACTCCATCAGTCAGGAATAACACACTCAGAATGAACTCCTTCCATCAGGAATAACACACTCAGAATGAACTCCATCAGTCAGGAATAACACACTCATAATGAACTCCTTCCATCAGGAATAACACATTCATAAGAACTCCTTCCATCAGGAATAACACACTCATAATGAACTCCTTCCATCAGGAAAAACACACTCAGAATGAACTTCTTCCATCAGGAATAACACACTCATAATGAACTCCTTCCATCAGGAATAACACACTCATAATGAACTCCGTCCATCAGGAATAACACACTCATAATGAACTCCTTCCATCAGGAATAACACACTCAATATGAACTCCTTCCATCAGGAAAAAACACACTCATAATGAACTTCTTCCATCAGGAATAACACACTCATAATGAACTTCTTCCATCAGGAATAACACAATCATAATGAACTCTGTCCATCAGGAATAACACACTCATAATGAACTTCTTCCATCAGGAATAACACACTCAATATGAACTCCTTCCATCAGAAAAAACCACTCAGAATGAACTCCTTCCATCAGGAATAACAAACTCATAAGGAACTCCTTCCATCAGGAATAACACATTCTGATGGAAGGAGTTCATAAGAAACTCCTTCCATCAGGAATATCACAATCAATATGAACTCCTTCCATCAGGAATAACACACTCAGAATGAACTCCATCAGGAATAACACAATCAATATGAACTCCTTCCATCAGGAATAACACACTCATAATGAACTCCTTCCATCCGGAATAATACACTCATAATGAACTCCTTCTATCAGGAATAACACACTCAGAATGAACTCCTTCCATCAGGAATAACACACTAAGAATGAACTCCATCAGTCAGGAATAACACACTCAGAATGAACTCCTTCCATCAGGAATAACACACTCAGAATGAACTCCATCAGTCAGGAATAACACACTCAGAATGAACTCATTCCATCAGGAATAACACACTCAGAATGAACTCCATCAGTCAGGAATAACACACTCAGAATGAACTCCTTCCATCAGGAATAACACACTCAGAATGAACTCCTTCCATCAGGAATAACACACTCAGAATGAACTCCTTCCATCAGGAATAACACACTCAGAATGAACTCCTTCCATCAGGAATAACACACTCAGAATGAACTCCTTCCATCAGGAAAAAACACTCAGAATGAACTCCATCGAATAACACCTCAGAATGAACTCCTTCCATCAGGAATAACACACTCAGAATGAACTCCATCAGTCAGGAATAACACACTCAGAATGAACTCCTTCCATCAGGAATAACACACTCAGAATGAACTCCATCAGTCAGGAATAACACACTCATAAGGAACTCCTTCCATCAGGAATAACACATTCATAAGAAACTCCTTCCATCAGGAATAACACACTCAATATGAACTCCTTCCATCAGGAAAAAACACACTCATAATGAACTTCTTCCATCAGGAATAACACACTCATAATGAACTTCTTCCATCAGGAATAACACAATCATAATGAACTCTGTCCATCAGGAATAACACACTCATAATGAACTTCTTCCATCAGGAATAACACACTCAATATGAACTCCTTCCATCAGAAAAAAACCACTCAGAATGAACTCCTTCCATCAGGAATAACAAACTCATAAGGAACTCCTTCCATCAGGAATAACACATTCTGATGGAAGGAGTTCATAAGAAACTCCTTCCATCAGGAATATCACAATCAATATGAACTCCTTCCATCAGGAAAACACACTCAGAATGAACTCCATCAGGAATAACACAATCAATATGAACTCCTTCCATCAGGAATAACACACTCATAATGAACTCCTTCCATCCGGAATAATACACTCATAATGAACTCCTTCTATCAGGAATAACACACTCAGAATGAACTCCTTCCATCAGGAATAACACACTAAGAATGAACTCCATCAGTCAGGAATAACACACTCAGAATGAACTCCTTACATCAGGAATAACACACTCAGAATGAACTCCATCAGTCAGGAATAACACACTCAGAATGAACTCCTTCCATCAGGAATAACACACTCAGAATGAACTCCATCAGTCAGGAATAACACACTCAGAATGAACTCCTTCCATCAGGAATAACACACTCAGAATGAACTCCTTCCATCAGGAATAACACACTCAGAATGAACTCCTTCCATCAGGAATAACACACTCAGAATGAACTCCTTCCATCAGGAATAACACACTCAGAATGAACTCCATCAGTCAGGAATAACACACTCATAATGAACTCCTTCCATCAGGAATAACACACTCAGAATGAACTCCATCAGTCAGGAATAACACACTCAGAATGAACTCCTTCCATCAGGAATAACACACTCAGAATGAACTCCATCAGTCAGGAATAACACACTCATAATGAACTCCTTCCATCAGGAATAACAAACTCAGAATGAACTCCTTCCATCAGGAATAACACACTCATAATGAAGTCCTTCCATCAGGAATAACAAACTCATAATGAACTCCTTCCATCAGGAATAACACATTCATAATGAACTCCTTCCATTAGGAATAACACACTCATAATTAACTCCTTAAATCAGGAAAAAACCACTCAGAACAAACTCCTTCCATCAGGAATAACACACTCAGAATGAACTCCTTCCATCAGGAATAATACACTCATAAGGAACTCCTTCCATCAGGAATAACACATTCATAAGAAACTCCTTCCATCAGGAATAACACACTCAATATGAACTCCTTCCATCAGGAAAAAACACACTCATAATGAACTTCTTCCATCAGGAATAACACACTCATAATGAACTTCTTCCATCAGGAATAACACAATCATAATGAACTCTGTCCATCAGGAATAACACACTCATAATGAACTTCTTCCATCAGGAATAACACACTCAATATGAACTCCTTCCATCAGAAAAAAACCACTCAGAATGAACTCCTTCCATCAGGAATAACAAACTCATAAGGAACTCCTTCCATCAGGAATAACACATTCTGATGGAAGGAGTTCATAAGAAACTCCTTCCATCAGGAATATCACAATCAATATGAACTCCTTCCATCAGGAATAACACACTCAGAATGAACTCCATCAGGAATAACACAATCAATATGAACTCCTTCCATCAGGAATAACACACTCATAATGAACTCCTTCCATCCGGAATAATACACTCATAATGAACTCCTTCTATCAGGAATAACACACTCAGAATGAACTCCTTCCATCAGGAATAACACACTAAGAATGAACTCCATCAGTCAGGAATAACACACTCAGAATGAACTCCTTCCATCAGGAATAACACACTCAGAATGAACTCCATCAGTCAGGAATAACACACTCAGAATGAACTCCTTCCATCAGGAATAACACACTCAGAATGAACTCCATCAGTCAGGAATAACACACTCAGAATGAACTCCTTCCATCAGGAATAACACACTCAGAATGAACTCCTTCCATCAGGAATAACACACTCAGAATGAACTCCTTCCATCAGGAATAACACACTCAGAATGAACTCCTTCCATCAGGAATAACACACTCAGAATGAACTCCTTCCATCAGGAAAAAAAACACTCAGAATGAACTCCATCAGTCAGGAATAACACACTCATAATGAACTCCTTCCATCAGGAATAACACACTCAGAATGAACTCCATCAGTCAGGAATAACACACTCAGAATGAACTCCTTCCATCAGGAATAACACACTCAGAATGAACTCCATCAGTCAGGAATAACACACTCATAATGAACTCCTTCCATCAGGAATAACAAACTCAGAATTAACTCCTTCCATCAGGAATAACACACTCATGATGAAGTCTTTCCATTAGGAATAACAAACTCATAATGAACTCCTTCCATCAGGAATAACACATTCATAATGAACTCCTTCCATTAGGAATAACACACTCATAATTAACTCCTTAAATCAGGAAAAAACCACTCAGAACGAACTCCTTCCATCAGGAATAACACACTCAGAATGAACTCCTTCCATCAGGAATAATACACTCATAAGGAACTCCTTCCATCAGGAATAACACATTCATAAGAAACTCCTTCCATCAGGAATAACACACTCAATATGAACTCCTTCCATCAGGAAAAAACACACTCATAATGAACTTCTTCCTTCAGGAATAACACACTCATAATGAACTTCTTCCATCAGGAATAACACAATCATAATGAACTCTGTCCATCAGGAATAACACACTCATAATGAACTCCTTCCATCAGGAATAACACACTCAGAATGAACTCCATCAGTCAGGAATAACACACTCAGAATGAACTCCTTCCATCAGGAATAACACACTCAGAATGAACTCCTTCCATCAGGAATAACACACTCAGAATGAACTCCTTCCATCAGGAATAACACACTCAGAATGAACTCCTTCCATCAGGAATAACACACTCAGAATGAACTCCTTCCATCAGGAATAAAACACTCAGAATGAACTCCATCAGTCAGGAATAACACACTCATAATGAACTCCTTCCATCAGGAATAACACACTCAGAATGAACTCCATCAGTCAGGAATAACACACTCAGAATGAACTCCTTCCATCAGGAATAACACACTCAGAATGAACTCCATCAGTCAGGAATAACACACTCATAATGAACTCCTTCCATCAGGAATAACACACTCAGAATGAACTCCATCAGTCAGGAATAACACACTCAGAATGAACTCCTTCCATCAGGAATAACACACTCAGAATGAACTCCATCAGTCAGGAATAACACACTCATAATGAACTCCTTCCATCAGGAATAACAAACTCAGAATGAACTCCTTCCATCAGGAATAACACACTCATAATGAAGTCCTTCCATCAGGAATAACAAACTCATAATGAACTCCTTCCATCAGGAATAACACATTCATAATGAACTCCTTCCATTAGGAATAACACACTCATAATTAACTCCTTAAATCAGGAAAAAACCACTCAGAACAAACTCCTTCCATCAGGAATAACACACTCAGAATGAACTCCTTCCATCAGGAATAATACACTCATAAGGAACTCCTTCCATCAGGAATAACACATTCATAAGAAACTCCTTCCATCAGGAATAACACACTCAATATGAACTCCTTCCATCAGGAAAAAACACACTCATAATGAACTTCTTCCATCAGGAATAACACACTCATAATGAACTTCTTCCATCAGGAATAACACAATCATAATGAACTCTGTCCATCAGGAATAACACACTCATAATGAACTTCTTCCATCAGGAATAACACACTCAATATGAACTCCTTCCATCAGAAAAAAAACCACTCAGAATGAACTCCTTCCATCAGGAATAACAAACTCATAAGGAACTCCTTCCATCAGGAATAACACATTCTGATGGAAGGAGTTCATAAGAAACTCCTTCCATCAGGAATATCACAATCAATATGAACTCCTTCCATCAGGAATAAAACACTCAGAATGAACTCCATCAGGAATAACACAATCAATATGAACTCCTTCCATCAGGAATAACACACTCATAATGAACTCCTTCCATCCGGAATAATACACTCATAATGAACTCCTTCTATCAGGAATAACACACTCAGAATGAACTCCTTCCATCAGGAATAACACACTCAGAATGAACTCCATCAGTCAGGAATAACACACTCAGAATGAACTCCTTACATCAGGAATAACACACTCAGAATGAACTCCATCAGTCAGGAATAACACACTCAGAATGAACTCCTTCCATCAGGAATAACACACTCAGAATGAACTCCATCAGTCAGGAATAACACACTCAGAATGAACTCCTTCCATCAGGAATAACACACTCAGAATGAACTCCTTCCATCAGGAATAACACACTCAGAATGAACTCCTTCCATCAGGAATAACACACTCAGAATGAACTCCTTCCATCAGGAATAACACACTCAGAATGAACTCCTTCCATCAGGAAAAAAAACACTCAGAATGAACTCCATCAGTCAGGAATAACACACTCATAATGAACTCCTTCCATCAGGAATAACACACTCAGAATGAACTCCATCAGTCAGGAATAACAAACTCAGAATGAACTCCTTCCATCAGGAATAACACACTCAGAATGAACTCCATCAGTCAGGAATAACACACTCAGAATGAACTCCTTCCATCAGGAATAACACACTCAGAATGAACTCCATCAGTCAGGAATAACACACTCATAATGAACTCCTTCCATCAGGAATAACAAACTCAGAATGAACTCCTTCCATCAGGAATAACACACTCATGATGAAGTCTTTCCATTAGGAATAACAAACTCATAATGAACTCCTTCCATCAGGAATAACACATTCATAATGAACTCCTTCCATTAGGAATAACACACTCATAATTAACTCCTTAAATCAGGAAAAACCACTCAGAACGAACTCCTTCCATCAGGAATAACACACTCAGAATGAACTCCTTCCATCAGGAATAATACACTCATAAGGAACTCCTTCCATCAGGAATAACACATTCATAAGAAACTCCTTCCATCAGGAATAACACACTCAATATGAACTCCTTCCATCAGGAAAAAACACACTCATAATGAACTTCTTCCTTCAGGAATAACACACTCATAATGAACTTCTTCCATCAGGAATAACACAATCATAATGAACTCTGTCCATCAGGAATAACACACTCATAATGAACTCCTTCCATCAGGAATAACACACTCAGAATGAACTCCATCAGTCAGGAATAACACACTCAGAATGAACTCCTTCCATCAGGAATAACACACTCAGAATGAACTCCTTCCATCAGGAATAACACACTCAGAATGAACTCCTTCCATCAGGAATAACACACTCAGAATGAACTCCTTCCATCAGGAATAACACACTCAGAATGAACTCCTTCCATCAGGAAAAAAAACACTCAGAATGAACTCCATCAGTCAGGAATAACACACTCATAATGAACTCCTTCCATCAGGAATAACACACTCAGAATGAACTCCATCAGTCAGGAATAACAAACTCAGAATGAACTCCTTCCATCAGGAATAACACACTCAATATGAACTCCTTCCATCAGGAAAAAACACACTCATAATGAACTTCTTCCATCAGGAATAACACACTCATAATGAACTTCTTCCATCAGGAATAACACAATCATAATGAACTCTGTCCATCAGGAATAACACACTCATAATGAACTTCTTCCATCAGGAATAACACACTCAATATGAACTCCTTCCATCAGAAAAAAACCACTCAGAATGAACTCCTTCCATCAGGAATAACAAACTCATAAGGAACTCCTTCCATCAGGAATAACACATTCTGATGGAAGGAGTTCATAAGAAACTCCTTCCATCAGGAATATCACAATCAATATGAACTCCTTCCATCAGGAATAACACACTCAGAATGAACTCCATCAGGAATAACACAATCAATATGAACTCCTTCCATCAGGAATAACACACTCATAATGAACTCCTTCCATCCGGAATAATACACTCATAATGAACTCCTTCTATCAGGAATAACACACTCAGAATGAACTCCTTCCATCAGGAATAACACACTAAGAATGAACTCCATCAGTCAGGAATAACACACTCAGAATGAACTCCTTACATCAGGAATAACACACTCAGAATGAACTCCATCAGTCAGGAATAACACACTCAGAATGAACTCCTTCCATCAGGAATAACACACTCAGAATGAACTCCATCAGTCAGGAATAACACACTCAGAATGAACTCCATCAGTCAGGAATAACACACTCAGAATGAACTCCTTCCATCAGGAATAACACACTCAGAATGAACTCCTTCCATCAGGAAAAAAAACACTCAGAATGAACTCCATCAGTCAGGAATAACACACTCATAATGAACTCCTTCCATCAGGAATAACACACTCAGAATGAACTCCATCAGTCAGGAATAACACACTCAGAATGAACTCCTTCCATCAGGAATAACACACTCAGAATGAACTCCATCAGTCAGGAATAACACACTCAGAATGAACTCCTTCCATCAGGAATAACACACTCAGAATGAACTCCATCAGTCAGGAATAACACACTCATAATGAACTCCTTCCATCAGGAATAACAAACTCAGAATGAACTCCTTCCATCAGGAATAACACACTCATGATGAAGTCTTTCCATTAGGAATAACAAACTCATAATGAACTCCTTCCATCAGGAATAACACATTCATAATGAACTCCTTCCATTAGGAATAACACACTCATAATTAACTCCTTAAATCAGGAAAAAACCACTCAGAACGAACTCCTTCCATCAGGAATAACACACTCAGAATGAACTCCTTCCATCAGGAATAATACACTCATAAGGAACTCCTTCCATCAGGAATAACACATTCATAAGAAACTCCTTCCATCAGGAATAACACACTCAATATGAACTCCTTCCATCAGGAAAAAACACACTCATAATGAACTTCTTCCTTCAGGAATAACACACTCATAATGAACTTCTTCCATCAGGAATAACACAATCATAATGAACTCTGTCCATCAGGAATAACACACTCATAATGAACTCCTTCCATCAGGAATAACACACTCAGAATGAACTCCATCAGTCAGGAATAACACACTCAGAATGAACTCCTTCCATCAGGAATAACACACTCAGAATGAACTCCTTCCATCAGGAATAACACACTCAGAATGAACTCCTTCCATCAGGAATAACACACTCAGAATGAACTCCTTCCATCAGGAATAACACACTCAGAATGAACTCCTTCCATCAGGAAAAAAAACACTCAGAATGAACTCCATCAGTCAGGAATAACACACTCATAATGAACTCCTTCCATCAGGAATAACACACTCAGAATGAACTCCATCAGTCAGGAATAACACACTCAGAATGAACTCCTTCCATCAGGAATAACACACTCAGAATGAACTCCATCAGTCAGGAATAACACACTCATAATGAACTCCTTCCATCAGGAATAACACACTCAGAATGAACTCCATCAGTCAGGAATAACACACTCAGAATGAACTCCTTCCATCAGGAATAACACACTCAGAATGAACTCCATCAGTCAGGAATAACACACTCATAATGAACTCCTTCCATCAGGAATAACAAACTCAGAATGAACTCCTTCCATCAGGAATAACACACTCATAATGAAGTCCTTCCATCAGGAATAACAAACTCATAATGAACTCCTTCCATCAGGAATAACACATTCATAATGAACTCCTTCCATTAGGAATAACACACTCATAATTAACTCCTTAAATCAGGAAAAAACCACTCAGAACAAACTCCTTCCATCAGGAATAACACACTCAGAATGAACTCCTTCCATCAGGAATAATACACTCATAAGGAACTCCTTCCATCAGGAATAACACATTCATAAGAAACTCCTTCCATCAGGAATAACACACTCAATATGAACTCCTTCCATCAGGAAAAAACACACTCATAATGAACTTCTTCCATCAGGAATAACACACTCATAATGAACTTCTTCCATCAGGAATAACACAATCATAATGAACTCTGTCCATCAGGAATAACACACTCATAATGAACTTCTTCCATCAGGAATAACACACTCAATATGAACTCCTTCCATCAGAAAAAAACCACTCAGAATGAACTCCTTCCATCAGGAATAACAAACTCATAAGGAACTCCTTCCATCAGGAATAACACATTCTGATGGAAGGAGTTCATAAGAAACTCCTTCCATCAGGAATATCACAATCAATATGAACTCCTTCCATCAGGAAAAACACACTCAGAATGAACTCCATCAGGAATAACACAATCAATATGAACTCCTTCCATCAGGAATAACACACTCATAATGAACTCCTTCCATCCGGAATAATACACTCATAATGAACTCCTTCTATCAGGAATAACACACTCAGAATGAACTCCTTCCATCAGGAATAACACACTAAGAATGAACTCCATCAGTCAGGAATAACACACTCAGAATGAACTCCTTACATCAGGAATAACACACTCAGAATGAACTCCATCAGTCAGGAATAACACACTCAGAATGAACTCCTTCCATCAGGAATAACACACTCAGAATGAACTCCATCAGTCAGGAATAACACACTCAGAATGAACTCCTTCCATCAGGAATAACACACTCAGAATGAACTCCTTCCATCAGGAATAACACACTCAGAATGAACTCCTTCCATCAGGAATAACACACTCAGAATGAACTCCTTCCATCAGGAATAACACACTCAGAATGAACTCCTTCCATCAGGGAAAAAAACACTCAGAATGAACTCCATCAGTCAGGAATAACACACTCATAATGAACTCCTTCCATCAGGAATAACACACTCAGAATGAACTCCATCAGTCAGGAATAACACACTCAGAATGAACTCCTTCCATCAGGAATAACACACTCAGAATGAACTCCATCAGTCAGGAATAACACACTCATAATGAACTCCTTCCATCAGGAATAACAAACTCAGAATGAACTCCTTCCATCAGGAATAACACACTCATGATGAAGTCTTTCCATCAGGAATAACAAACTCATAATGAACTCCTTCCATCAGGAATAACACATTCATAATGAACTCCTTCCATTAGGAATAACACACTCATAATTAACTCCTTAAATCAGGGAAAAAACCACTCAGAACGAACTCCTTCCATCAGGAATAACACACTCAGAATGAACTCCTTCCATCAGGAATAATACACTCATAAGGAACTCCTTCCATCAGGAATAACACATTCATAAGAAACTCCTTCCATCAGGAATAACACACTCAATATGAACTCCTTCCATCAGAAAAAACACACTCATAATGAACTTCTTCCTTCAGGAATAACACACTCATAATGAACTTCTTCCATCAGGAATAACACAATCATAATGAACTCTGTCCATCAGGAATAACACACTCATAATGAACTTCTTCCATCAGGAATAACACACTCAATATGAACTCCTTCCATCAGAAAAAAACCACTCAGAATGAACTCCTTCCATCAGGAATAACAAACTCATAAGGAACTCCTTCCATCAGGAATAACACATTCTGATGGAAGGAGTTCATAATAAACTCATTCCATCAGGAATAACACAATCAATATGAACTCCTTCCATCAGGAATAACACACTCAGAATGAACTCCATCAGGAATAACACAATCAATATGAACTCCTTCCATCAGGAATAACACACTCATAATGAACTCCTTCCATCCGGAATAATACACTCATAATGAACTCCTTCTATCAGGAATACACACTCATAATGAACTCCTTCTATCAGGAATAACACACTCAGAATGAACTCCTTCCATCAGGAATAACACACTCAGAATGAACTCCATCAGTCAGGAATAACACACTCAGAATGAACTCCTTCCATCAGGAATAACACACTCAGAATGAACTCCATCAGTCAGGAATAACACACACAGAATGAACTCCTTTCCATCAGGAATAACACACTCAGAATGAACTCCATCAGTCAGGAATAACACACTCAGAATGAACTCCTTCCATCAGGAATAACACACTCAGAATGAACTCCTTCCATCAGGAATAACACACTCAGAATGAACTCCTTCCATCAGGAATAACACACTCAGAATGAACTCCTTCCATCAGGAATAACACACTCAGAATGAACTCCTTCCATCAGGAAAAAAAACACTCAGAATGAACTCCATCAGTCAGGAATAACACACTCAGAATGAACTCCTTCCATCAGGAATAACACACTCAGAATGAACTCCATCAGTCAGGAATAACACACTCATAATGAACTCCTTCCATCAGGAATAACAAACTCAGAATGAACTCCTTCCATCAGGAATAACACACTCATGATGAAGTCTTTCCATCAGGAATAACAAACTCATAATGAACTCCTTCCATCAGGAATAACACATTCATAATGAACTCCTTCCATTAGGAATAACACACTCATAATTAACTCCTTAAATCAGGAAAAAACCACTCAGAACGAACTCCTTCCATCAGGAATAACACACTCAGAATGAACTCCTTCCATCAGGAATAACACACTCATAATGAAGTCCTTCCATCAGGAATAACAAACTCATAATGAACTCCTTCCATCAGGAATAACACATTCATAATGAACTCCTTCCATTAGGAATAACACACTCATAATTAACTCCTTAAATCAGGAAAAAACCACTCAGAACAAACTCCTTCCATCAGGAATAACACACTCAGAATGAACTCCTTCCATCAGGAATAATACACTCATAAGGAACTCCTTCCATCAGGAATAACACATTCATAAGAAACTCCTTCCATCAGGAATAACACACTCAATATGAACTCCTTCCATCAGGGAAAAAACACACTCATAATGAACTTCTTCCATCAGGAATAACACACTCATAATGAACTTCTTCCATCAGGAATAACACAATCATAATGAACTCTGTCCATCAGGAATAACACACTCATAATGAACTTCTTCCATCAGGAATAACACACTCAATATGAACTCCTTCCATCAGAAAAAAACCACTCAGAATGAACTCCTTCCATCAGGAATAACAAACTCATAAGGAACTCCTTCCATCAGGAATAACACATTCTGATGGAAGGAGTTCATAAGAAACTCCTTCCATCAGGAATATCACAATCAATATGAACTCCTTCCATCAGGAAAAACACACTCAGAATGAACTCCATCAGGAATAACACAATCAATATGAACTCCTTCCATCAGGAATAACACACTCATAATGAACTCCTTCCATCCGGAATAATACACTCATAATGAACTCCTTCTATCAGGAATAACACACTCAGAATGAACTCCTTCCATCAGGAATAACACACTAAGAATGAACTCCATCAGTCAGGAATAACACACTCAGAATGAACTCCTTACATCAGGAATAACACACTCAGAATGAACTCCATCAGTCAGGAATAACACACTCAGAATGAACTCCTTCCATCAGGAATAACACACTCAGAATGAACTCCATCAGTCAGGAATAACACACTCAGAATGAACTCCTTCCATCAGGAATAACACACTCAGAATGAACTCCTTCCATCAGGAATAACACACTCAGAATGAACTCCTTCCATCAGGAATAACACACTCAGAATGAACTCCTTCCATCAGGAATAACACACTCAGAATGAACTCCTTCCATCAGGAAAAAAACCACTCAGAATGAACTCCATCAGTCAGGAATAACACACTCATAATGAACTCCTTCCATCAGGAATAACACACTCAGAATGAACTCCATCAGTCAGGAATAACACACTCAGAATGAACTCCTTCCATCAGGAATAACACACTCAGAATGAACTCCATCAGTCAGGAATAACACACTCATAATGAACTCCTTCCATCAGGAATAACAAACTCAGAATGAACTCCTTCCATCAGGAATAACACACTCATGATGAAGTCTTTCCATCAGGAATAACAAACTCATAATGAACTCCTTCCATCAGGAATAACACATTCATAATGAACTCCTTCCATTAGGAATAACACACTCATAATTAACTCCTTAAATCAGGGAAAAAACCACTCAGAACGAACTCCTTCCATCAGGAATAACACACTCAGAATGAACTCCTTCCATCAGGAATAATACACTCATAAGGAACTCCTTCCATCAGGAATAACACATTCATAAGAAACTCCTTCCATCAGGAATAACACACTCAATATGAACTCCTTCCATCAGGAAAAAACACACTCATAATGAACTTCTTCCTTCAGGAATAACACACTCATAATGAACTTCTTCCATCAGTAATAACACAATCATAATGAACTCTGTCCATCAGGAATAACACACTCATAATGAACTTCTTCCATCAGGAATAACACACTCAATATGAACTCCTTCCATCAGAAAAAAACCACTCAGAATGAACTCCTTCCATCAGGAATAACAAACTCATAAGGAACTCCTTCCATCAGGAATAACACATTCTGATGGAAGGAGTTCATAATAAACTCATTCCATCAGGAATAACACAATCAATATGAACTCCTTCCATCAGGAATAACACACTCAGAATGAACTCCATCAGGAATAACACAATCAATATGAACTCCTTCCATCAGGAATAACACACTCATAATGAACTCCTTCCATCCGGAATAATACACTCATAATGAACTCCTTCTATCAGGAATAACACACTCATAATGAACTCCTTCTATCAGGAATAACACACTCAGAATGAACTCCTTCCATCAGGAATAACACACTCAGAATGAACTCCATCAGTCAGGAATAACACACTCAGAATGAACTCCTTCCATCAGGAATAACACACTCAGAATGAACTCCATCAGTCAGGAATAACACACACAGAATTAACTCTTTCCATCAGGAATAACACACTCAGAATGAACTCCATCAGTCAGGAATAACACACTCAGAATGAACTCCTTCCATCAGGAATAACACACTCAGAATGAACTCCTTCCATCAGGAATAACACACTCAGAATGAACTCCTTCCATCAGGAATAACACACTCAGAATGAACTCCTTCCATCAGGAATAACACACTCAGAATGAACTCCTTCCATCAGGAAAAAAAACACTCAGAATGAACTCCATCAGTCAGGAATAACACACTCATAATGAACTCCTTCCATCAGGAATAACACACTCAGAATGAACTCCATCAGTCAGGAATAACACACTCAGAATGAACTCCTTCCATCAGGAATAACACACTCAGAATGAACTCCATCAGTCAGGAATAACACACTCATAATGAACTCCTTCCATCAGGAATAACAAACTCAGAATGAACTCCTTCCATCAGGAATAACACACTCATGATGAAGTCTTTCCATCAGGAATAACAAACTCATAATGAACTCCTTCCATCAGGAATAACACATTCATAATGAACTCCTTCCATTAGGAATAACACACTCATAATTAACTCCTTAAATCAGGAAAAAACCACTCAGAACGAACTCCTTCCATCAGGAATAACACACTCAGAATGAACTCCTTCCATCAGGAATAATACACTCATAAGAAACTCCTTCCATCAGGAATAACACATTCATAAGAAACTCCTTCCATCAGGAATAACACACTCAATATGAACTCCTTCCATCAGGAAAAAACACACTCATAATGAACTTCTTCCTTCAGGAATAACACACTCATAATGAACTTCTTCCATCAGGAATAACACAATCATAATGAACTCTGTCCATCAGGAATAACACACTCATAATGAACTTCTTCCATCAGGAATAACACACTCAATATGAACTCCTTCCATCAGAAAAAACCCACTCAGAATGAACTCCTTCCATCAGGAATAACAAACTCATAAGGAACTCCTTCCATCAGGAATAACACATTCTGATGGAAGGAGTTCATAATAAACTCCTTCCATCAGGAATAACACAATCAATATGAACTCCTTCCATCAGGAATAACACACTCAGAATGAACTCCATCAGGAATAACACAATCAATATGAACTCCTTCCATCAGGAATAACACACTCATAATGAACTCCTTCCATCCGGAATAATACACTCATAATGAACTCCTTCTATCAGGAATAACACACTCATAATGAACTCCTTCTATCAGGAATAACACACTCAGAATGAACTCCTTCCATCAGGAATAACACACTCAGAATGAACTCCATCAGTCAGGAATAACACACTCAGAATGAACTCCTTCCATCAGGAATAACACACTCAGAATGAACTCCATCAGTCAGGAATAACACACACAGAATGAACTCCTTCCATCAGGAATAACACACTCAGAATGAACTCCATCAGTCAGGAATAACACACTCAGAATGAACTCCTTCCATCAGGAATAACACACTCAGAATGAACTCCTTCCATCAGGAATAACACACTCAGAATGAACTCCTTCCATCAGGAATAACACACTCAGAATGAACTCCTTCCATCAGGAATAACACACTCAGAATGAACTCCTTCCATCAGGAAAAATAACACTCAGAATGAACTCCATCAGTCAGGAATAACACACTCATAATGAACTCCTTCCATCAGGAATAACACACTCAGAATGAACTCCATCAGTCAGGAATAACACACTCAGAATGAACTCCTTCCATCAGGAATAACACACTCAGAATGAACTCCATCAGTCAGGAATAACACACTCATAATGAACTCCTTCCATCAGGAATAACAAACTCAGAATGAACTCCTTCCATCAGGAATAACACACTCATGATGAAGTCTTTCCATCAGGAATAACAAACTCATAATGAACTCCTTCCATCAGGAATAACACATTCATAATGAACTCCTTCCATTAGGAATAACACACTCATAATTAACTCCTTAAATCAGGAAAAAACCACTCAGAACGAACTCCTTCCATCAGGAATAACACACTCAGAATGAACTCCTTCCATCAGGAATAATACACTCATAAGAAACTCCTTCCATCAGGAATAACACATTCATAAGAAACTCCTTCCATCAGGAATAACACACTCAATATGAACTCCTTCCATCAGGAAAAAAACACACTCATAATGAACTTCTTCCTTCAGGAATAACACACTCATAATGAACTTCTTCCATCAGGAATAACACAATCATAATGAACTCTGTCCATCAGGAATAACACACTCATAATGAACTTCTTCCATCAGGAATAACACACTCAATATGAACTCCTTCCATCAGAAAAAAACCACTCAGAATGAACTCCTTCCATCAGGAATAACAAACTCATAAGGAACTCCTTCCATCAGGAATAACACATTCTGATGGAAGGAGTTCATAATAAACTCCTTCCATCAGGAATAACACAATCAATATGAACTCCTTCCATCAGGAATAACACACTCAGAATGAACTCCATCAGGAATAACACACTCATAATGAACTTCTTCCATCAGGAATAACACAATCATAATGAACTCTGTCCATCAGGAATAACACACTCATAATGAACTTCTTCCATCAGGAATAACACACTCAATATGAACTCCTTCCATCAGAAAAAAACCACTCAGAATGAACTCCTTCCATCAGGAATAACAAACTCATAAGGAACTCCTTCCATCAGGAATAACACATTCTGATGGAAGGAGTTCATAATAAACTCCTTCCATCAGGAATAACACAATCAATATGAACTCCTTCCATCAGGAATAACACACTCAGAATGAACTCCATCAGGAATAACACACTCATAATGAACTCCTTCCATCAGGAATAACACACTCATAATGAACTCCTTCCATCAGAAAAAAACCACTCAGAATGAACTCCTTCCATCAGGAATAACAAACTCATAAGGAACTCCTTCCATCAGGAATAACACATTCTGATGGAAGGAGTTCATAATAAACTCCTTCCATCAGGAATAACACAAACAATATGAACTCCTTCCATCAGGAATAACACACTCAGAATGAACTCCATCAGGAATAACACACTCATAATGAACTCCTTCCATCCGGAATAATACACTCATAATGAACTCCTTCTATCAGGAATAACACACTCAGAATGAACTCCTTCCATCAGGAAAAAAACACTCAGAATGAATTCCTTCCATCAGGAATAACACACTCAGAATGAACTCCTTCAGTCAGGAATAACACACTCACAATTAACTCCTTCCATCATGAATAACACACTCAATATGGACTCCTTCCATCAGGAATAACACACTCCTAATGAACTCCTTTCATCAAGAATAACACACTCAGAATGAACTCCTTCCATCAGGAATAACACACTCAGAATGAACTCCTTCCATTAGGAATAACACACTCAGAACCAATGTAGTCATCCTGGAACACTAACCCTAACCAATGTAGTCATCCTGGAACACTAACCCTAACTAATGTAGCCATCCTGGAACACTAACCCTAACCAATGTAGTCATCCTGGAACACTAACCCTAACCAATGTAGTCATCCTGGAACACTAACCCTAACCAAAGTAGTCATCCTGGAACCCTAACCCTAACCAATGTAGTCATCCTGGAAAACTAACCAATGTAGTCATACTGGAACACTAACCCTAACCAATATAGTCATCCTGGAACACTAACCCTAACCAATGTAGTGATCCTGGAACACTAACCAATGTAGTCATCCTGGAACACTAACCCTAACCAATGTAGTCATCCTGGAACACTAACCCTAACCAATGTAGTCATCCTGGAACACTAACCAATGTAGTCATCTTGGAACACTAACCCTAACCAATGTAGTCATCCTGGAACACTAACCCTAACCAATGTAGTCATCCTGGAATACTAACCCTAACCAATGTAGTCATCCTGGAACACTAACCCTAACCAATGTAGTGATCCTGGAACACTAACCAATGTAGTCATCCTGGAACACTAACCCTAACCAATGTAGTCATCCTGGAACACTAACCCTAACCAATGTAGTCATCCTGGAACACTAACCCTAACCAATGTAGTCATCCTGGAACACTAACCCTAACCAATGTAGTCATCCTGGAACACTAACCCAACCAATGTAGTCATCCTGGAACAAACCTAACCAATGTAGTCATCCTGGAACAACTAACCAATGTAGTCATCCTGGAATAACCTAACCAATGTAGTCATCCTGGAACACTAACCAATGTAGTCATCCTGGAAAACTAACCAATGTAGTCATCCTGGAACACTAACCCTAACCAATGTAGTCATCCTGGAACCCTAACCCTAACCAATGTAGTCATCCTGGAAAACTAACCAATGTAGTCATCCTGGAACACTAACCCTAACCAACGTAGTCATCCTGAAACACTAACCTAACCAATGTGTCATCCTGGGAAAACTAACCAATGTAGTCATCCTGGAACACTAACCCTAACCAACGTAGTCATCCTGAAACACTAACCCTAACCAATGTAGTGATCCTGGAACACTAACCCTAACCAATGTAGTCATCCTGGAACACTAACCCTAACCAATGTAGTCATCCTGGAACAAACCTAACCAATGTGTACCTGAACACTACAATGTAGTCATCCTGGAACACTAACCAATGTAGTCATCCTGGAACACTAACCCTAACCAATGTAGTCATCCTGGAACACTAACCCTAACCAATGTAGTCATCCTGGAACCCTAACCCTAACCAATGTAGTCATCCTGGAACACTAACCCTAAACAATGTAGTGATCCTGGAACACTAACCAATGTAGTCATCCTGGAACCCTAACCCTAACCAATGTAGTCATCCTGGAACACTAACCCTAACCAATGTAGTCATCCTGGAACACTAACCAATGTAGTCATCCTGGAACACTAACCCTAACCAATGTAGTCATCCTGGAACACTAACCAATGTAGTCATCCTGGAACACTAACCAATGTAGTCATCCTGGAACACTAACCCTAACCAATGTAGTCATCCTGGAACACGAACCAATGTAGTCATCCTGGAACACTAACCCTAACCAATGTAGTCATCCTGGAACACTAACCCTAACCAATGTAGCGATCCTGGAACACTAACACTAACCAATGTAGTCATCCTGGAACACTAACAATATCCAATGTAGTCATCCTGGAACACTAACCAATGTAGTCATCCTGGAACACTAACCAATGTAGTCATCCTGGAACACTAACCCCTAACCAATGTAGTCATCCTGGAACACGAACCAATGTAGTCATCCTGGAACACTAACCCTAACCAATGTAGTCATCCTGGAACACTAACCTAACCAATGTAGCGATCCTGGACACTAACACTAACCAATGTAGTCATCCTGGAACACTAACAATATCCAATGTAGTCATCCTGGAACACTAACCAATGTAGTCATCCTGGAACACTAACCAATGTAGTCATCCTGGAACACTAACCCTAACCAATGTAGTCATCCTGGAACACTAACCAATGTAGTCATCCTGGAACACTAACCCTAACCAAAGTAGTCATCCTGGAACACTAACCAATGTAGTCATCCTGGAACACTAACCAATGTAGTCATCCTGGAACACTAACCCTAACCAATGTAGTCATCCTGGAACACTAACCAATGTAGTCATCCTGGAACACTACCCCTAACCAATGTAGTCATCCTGGAACCCTAACCCTAACCAATGTAGTCATCCTGGAACACTAACCCTAACCAATGTAGCGATCCTGGAACACTAACACTAACCAATGTAGTCATCCTGGAACACTAACCCTAACCAATGTAGTCATCCTGGAACACTAACCAATGTAGTCATCCTGGAACCCTAACCCTAACCAATGTAGTCATCCTGGAACCCTAACCCTAACCAATGTAGTCATCCTGGAACACTAACCCTAACCAATGTAGTGATCCTGGAACACTAACCCTAACAAATGTAGTCATCCTGGAACACTAACCCTAACCAATGTAGTCATCCTGGAACACTAACCATAACCAATGTAGTCATCCTGGAACACTAACCCTAACCAATGTAGTCATCCTGGAACACTAACCCTAACCAATGTAGTCATCCTGGAACACTAACCCTAACCAATGTAGTCATCCTGTAACACTAACCAATGTAGTCATCCTGGAACACTAACTCTAACATATGTAGTCATCCTGGAACACAACCCTAACCAATGTAATCATCCTGGAACACTAACCAATGTAGTCATCCTGGAACACTAACCAATGTAGTCATCCTGGAACACTAACCCTAACCAATGTAGTCATCCTGGAACACTAACACTAACCAATGTAGTCATCCTGGAACACTAACCCTAACCAATGTAGTCATCCTGGAACCCTAACCCTAACCAATGTAGTCATCCTGGAACACTAACCCTAACCAATGTAGTCATCCTGGAACACTAACCCTAACCAATGTAGTCATCCTGGAACCCTAACCAATGTAGTCATCCTGGAACACTAACCAATGTAGTCATCCTGGAACACTAACCCTAACCAATGTAGTCATCCTGGAACACTAACACTAACCAATGTAGTCATCCTGGAACACTAACCCTAACCAATGTAGTCATCCTGGAACCCTAACCAATGTAGTCATCCTGGAACACTAACCAATGTAGTCATCCTGGAACACTAACCAATGTAGTCATCCTGGAACACTAACCAATGTAGTCATCCTGGAACACTAACCAATGTAGTCATCCTGGAACACTAACCAATGTAGTCATCCTGGAACACTAACCCTAACCAATGTAGTCATCCTGGAACACTAACACTAACCAATGTAGTCATCCTGGAACACTAACCAATGTAGTCATCCTGGAACACTAACCCTAACCAATGTAGTCATCCTGGAACACTAACACTAACCAATGTAGTCATCCTGGAACACTAACCCTAACCAATATAGTCATCCTGGAACACTAACACTAACCAATGTAGTCATCCTGGAACACTAACCAATGTAGTCATCCTGGAACACTAACCCTAACCAATGTAGTCATCCTGGAACACTAACACTAACCAATGTAGTCATCCTGGAACACTAACCAATGTAGTCATCCTGGAACACTAACCCTAACCAATGTAGTCATCCTGGAACACTAACCAATGTAGTCATCCTGGAACCCTAACCCTAACCAATGTAGTCATCCTGGAACACTAACCCTAACCAATGTAGTCATCCTGGAACACTAACCCTAACCAATGTAGTCATCCTGGAACACTAACCTAACCAATGTAGTCATCTTGGAACACTAACCCTAACCAATGTAGTCATCCTGGAACCCTAACCAATGTAGTCATCCTGGCACACTAACCATTGTAGTCATCCTGGAACACTAACCAATGTAGTCATCCTGGAACACTAACCAATGTAGTCATCCTGGAACACTAACCCTAACCAATGTAGTCATCCTGGAACACTAACCAATGTAGTCATCCTGGAACACTAACCAATGTAGTCATCCTGGAACACTAACCCTAACCAATGTAGTCATCCTGGAACACGAACCAATGTAGTCATCCTGGAACACTAACCCTAACCAATGTAGTCATCCTGGAACACTAACCCTAACCAATGTAGCGATCCTGGAACACTAACACTAACCAATGTAGTCATCCTGGAACACTAACAATATCCAATGTAGTCATCCTGGAACACTAACCAATGTAGTCATCCTGGAACACTAACCAATGTAGTCATCCTGGAATACTAACCCTAACCAATGTAGTCATCCTGGAACACTAACCAATGTATTCATCCTGGAACACTAACCCTAACCAATGTAGTCATCCTGGAACACTAACCAATGTAGTCATCCTGGAACACTAACCAATGTAGTCATCCTGGAACACTAACCCTAACCAATGTAGTCATCCTGGAACACTAACCAATGTAGTCATCCTGGAACACTACCCCTAACCAATGTAGTCATCCTGGAACCCTAACCCTAACCAATGTAGTCATCCTGGAACACTAACCCTAACCAATTTAGCGATCCTGGAACACTAACACTAACCAATGTAGTCATCCTGGAACACTAACCCTAACCAATGTAGTCATCCTGGAACACTAACCAATGTAGTCATCCTGGAACCCTAACCCTAACCAATGTAGTCATCCTGGAACCCTAACCCTAACCAATGTAGTCATCCTGGAACACTAACCCTAACCAATGTAGTGATCCTGGAACACTAACCCTAACCAATGTAGTCATCCTGGAACACTAACCCTAACCAATGTAGTCATCCTGGAACACTAACCATAACCAATGTAGTCATCCTGGAACACTAACCCTAACCAATGTAGTCATCCTGGAACACTAACCCTAACCAATGTAGTCATCCTGGAACACTAACCCTAACCAATGTAGTCATCCTGTAACACTAACCAATGTAGTCATCCTGGAACACTAACTCTAACATATGTAGTCATCCTGGAACACAACCCTAACCAATGTAATCATCCTGGAACACTAACCAATGTAGTCATCCTGGAACCCTAACCAATGTAGTCATCCTGGAACACTAACCCTAACCAATGTAGTCATCCTGGAACACTAACACTAACCAATGTAGTCATCCTGGAACACTAACCCTAACCAATGTAGTCATCCTGGAACCCTAACCCTAACCAATGTAGTCATCCTGGAACACTAACCCTAACCAATGTTGTCATCCTGGAACACTAACCCTAACCAATGTAGTCATCCTGGAACCCTAACCAATGTAGTCATCCTGGAACACTAACCAATGTAGTCATCCTGGAACACTAACCCTAACCAATGTAGTCATCCTGGAACACTAACACTAACCAATGTAGTCATCCTGGAACACTAACCCTAACCAATGTAGTCATCCTGGAGCCCTAACCAATGTAGTCATCCTGGAACACTAACCAATGTAGTCATCCTGGAACACTAACCAATGTAGTCATCCTGGAACACTAACCAATGTAGTCATCCTGGAACACTAACCAATGTAGTCATCCTGGAACACTAACCAATGTAGTCATCCTGGAACACTAACCCTAACCAATGTAGTCATCCTGGAACACTAACCCTAACCAATGTAGTCATCCTGGAACACTAACCAATGTAGTCATCCTGGAACACTAACCCTAACCAATGTAGTCATCCTGGAACACTAACACTAACCAATGTAGTCATCCTGGAACACTAACCCTAACCAATATAGTCATCCTGGAACACTAACACTAACCAATGTAGTCATCCTGGAACACTAACCAATGTAGTCATCCTGGAACACTAACACTAACCAATGTAGTCATCCTGGAACACTAACCAATGTAGTCATCCTGGAACACTAACCCTAACCAATGTAGTCATCCTGGAACACTAACCAATGTAGTCATCCTGGAACCCTAACCCTAACCAATGTAGTCATCCTGGAACACTAACCCTAACCAATGTAGTCATCCTGGAACACTAACCCTAACCAATGTAGTCATCCTGGAACACTAACCTAACCAATGTAGTCATCTTGGAACACTAACCCTAACCAATGTAGTCATCCTGGAACCCTAACCAATGTAGTCATCCTGGCACACTAACCATTGTAGTCATCCTGGAACACTAACCAATATAGTCATCCTGGAACACTAACCAATGTAGTCATCCTGGAACACTAACACTAACCAATGTAGTCATCCTGGAACACTAACCAATGTAGTCATCCTGGAACACTAACCCTAACCAATGTAGTCATCCTGGAACACTAACACTAACCAATGTAGTCATCCTGGAACACTAACCAATGTAGTCATCCTGGAACACTAACCAATGTAGTCATCCTGGAACACTAACACTAACCAATGTAGTCATCCTGGAACACTAACCAATGTAGTCATCCTGGAACACTAACCCTAACCAATGTAGTCATCCTGGAACACTAACACTAACCAATGTAGTCATCCTGGAACACTAACCAATGTAGTCATCCTGGAACACTAACCAATGTAGTCATCCTGGAACCCTAACCCTAACCAATGTAGTCATCCTGGAACACTAACCCTAACCAATGTAGTCATCCTGGAACACTAACCCTAACCAATGTAGTCATCCTGGAACACTAACCTAACCAATGTAGTCATCCTGGAACACTAACCCTAACCAATGTAGTCATCCTGGAACACTAACCCTAACCAATGTAGTGATCCTGGAACACTAACCCTAACCAATGTAGTCATCCTGGAACCCTAACCCTAACCAATGTAGTCATCCTGGAACACTAACCAATGTAGTCATCCTGGAACCCTAACCAATGTAGTCATCCTGGAACACTAACCCTAACCAATGTAGTCATCCTGGAACACTAACCCTAACCAATGTAGTCATCCTGGAACCCTAACCCTAACCAAAGTAGTCATCCTGGAACACTAACCCTAACCAATGTAGTCATCCTGGAACCCTAACCAATGTAGTCATCCTGGAACACTAACCCTAACCAATGTAGTCATCCTGGAACACTAACCCTAACCAATGTAGTCATCCTGGAACCCTAACCCTAACCAATGTAGTCATCCTGGAACACTAACCCTAACGAATGTAGTCATCCTGAAACACTAACCAATGTAGTCATCATGGAACACTAACCCTAACCAATGAAGTCATCCTGGAACACTAACCAATGTAGTCATCCTGGAAACCTAACCCTAACCAATGTAGTCATCCTGGAACACTAACCCTAACCAATGTAGTCATCCTGGAACACTAACCCTAACCAATGTAGTCATCCTGGAACCCTAACCCTAACCAATGTAGTCATCCTGGAACACTAACCCTAACCAATGTAGTCATCCTGGAACACTAACACTAACCAATGTAGTCATCCTGGAACACTAACCAATGTAGTCATCCTGGAACACTAACCAATGTAGTCATCCTGGAACACTAACCCTAACCAATGTAGTCATCCTGGAACACTAACCCTAACCAATGTAGTCATCCTGGAACACTAACCAATGTAGTCATCCTGGAAACCTAACCCTAACCAATGTAGTCATCCTGGAACACTAACCAATGTAGTCACCCTGGAACACTAACCCTAACCAATGTAGTCATCCTGGAACACTAACCAATGTAGTCATCCTGGAACACTAACCCTAACCAATGTAGTCATCCTGGAACACTAACCAATGTAGTCATCCTGGAACACCAATTCTAACCAATGTAGTCATCCTGGAACACTAACCCTAACCAATGTAGTCATCCTGGAACACTAACCCTAACCAATGTAGTCATCCTGGAACACTAACCCTAACCAATGTAGTCATCCTGGAACACTAACCCTAACCAATGTAGTCATCCTGGAACACTAACCAATGTAGTCATCCTGGAACTCTAACCCTAACCAATGTAGTCATCCTGGAACACTAACCAATGTAGTCATCCTGGAACACCAATTCTAACCAATGTAGTCATCCTGGAACACTAACCCTAACCAATGTAGTCATCCTGGAACACTAACCCTAACCAATGTAGTCATCCTGGAACACTAACCCTAACCAATGTAGTCATCCTGGAACACTAACCCTAACCAATGTAGTCATCCTGGAACACTAACCAATGTAGTCATCCTGGAACACTAACCCTAACCAATGTAGTCATCCTGGAACCCTAACCCTAACCAATGTAGTCATCCTGGAACACTAACCCTAACCAATGTAGTCATCCTGGAACACTAACACTAACCAATGTAGTCATCCTGGAACACTAACCAATGTAGTCATCCTGGAACACTAACCCTAACCAATGTAGTCATCCTGGAACACTAACCCTAACCAATGTAGTCATCCTGGAACACTAACCAATGTAGTCACCCTGGAACACTAACCCTAACCAATGTAGTCATCCTGGAACACTAACCAATGTATTCATCCTGGAACACTAACCCTAACCAATGTAGTCATCCTGGAACACTAACCCTAACCAATGTAGTCATCCTGGAACACTAACCCTAACCAATGTAGTCATCCTGGAACACTAACCCTAACCAATGTAGTCATCCTGGAACACTAACCCTAACCAATGTAGTCATCCTGGAACACTAAAGTTTCCATCAGCTACTACCTTTAGTGTTTAATGTAGAGTGTGTCTGTCTTCAGGAGGTGAGATAACCATAACCACACCTTAACACGTACCTTACCCATTCATAACCCTATCCCACACCTTAACACGTACCTTACCCATTCATAACCCTATCCCACACCTTAACACGTACCTTACCCATTCATAACCCTATCCCACACCTTAACACGTACCTTACCCATTCATAACCCTATCCCACACCTTAATCCTCACCTTACCCATTCATAACCCTATCCCACACCTTAACACGTACCTTACCCATTCATAACCCTATCCCACACCTTAACACGTACCTTACCCATTCATAACCCTATCCCACACCTTAACACGTACCTTACCCATTCATAACCCTATCCCACACCTTAACACGTACCTTACCCATTCATAACCCTATCCCACACCTTAACACGTACCTTACCCATTCATAACCCTATCCCACACCTTAACACGTACCTTACCCATTCATAACCCTATCCCACACCTTAACACGTACCTTACCCATTCATAACCCTATCCCACACCTTAACACGTACCTTACCCATTCATAACCCTATCCCACACCTTAACACGTACCTTACCCATTAATAACCCTATCCCACACCTTAACACGTACCTTACCCATTCATAACCCTATCCAGCACCTTAACACGTACCTTACCCATTCATAACCCTATCCCACACCTTAATCCTCACCTTACCCATTCATAACCCTATCCCACACCTTAACACGTACCTTACCCATTCATAACCCTATCCCACACCTTAACACGTACCTTACCCATTCATAACCCTATCCCACACCTTAACACGTACCTTACCCATTCATAACCCTATCCTACACCTTACCACTTACCTTACCCATTCATAACCCTATCCCACACCTTAACACGTACCTTACCCATTCATAACCCTATCCCACACCTTAACACTTACCTTACCCATTCATAACCCTATCCCACACCTTAACACGTACCTTACCCATTCATAACCCTATCCCACACCTTAACACGTACCTTACCCATTCATAACCCTATCCCACACCTTTACACGTACCTTACCCATTCATAACCCTATCCCACACCTTAACACGTACCTTACCCATTCATAACCCTATCCCACACCTTAACACGTACCTTACCCATTCATAACCCTATCCCACACCTTAACACGTACCTTACCCATTCATAACCCTATCCCACACCTTAACACGTACCTTACCCATTCATAACCCTATCCCACACCTTAACACGTACCTTACCCATTCATAACCCTATCCCACACCTTAATCCTCACCTTACCCATTCATAACCCTATCCCACACCTTAACACGTACCTTACCCATTCATAATGTCACGGTTTACTATGCCAGAACCCAGAAGCAGACAAGGACAAGGTACGTTGAGAGAAAGGTGAGTGTTTATTTATTGATTCCGAGTGAGGCTGAATAATCCAGGGAACAGAGCGGGTGGCGTGGATGGGTTGTTGGGGGTGCAGTGGTTGGTCCGGTACTGGCTCGGCAGCCGCCGACCATCAGGCAGAGGTAGGGTGAAGGTTCCGGGTGAGAGACTGCAGACAGAACAAAACGGAGGTCAGTACACAACAAGTCAAAAGGTGCAAAACAACAAAACTAACACTACTGGCTCAGAGACTGATACGCTGACAAACATACTGTTCATGGCTAACGATCCGGCAGGAACTGGATGTTGGGCCAGAGCCTAAGAAGGGTGATGATCAGGACCAGGTGTGCAGATTGCTGATGGGATGCAGGTGCGGAAAACCAGAGCGCTCCCGGAGCGTTCCCGAACCCTCGGGAAACTGGAGAATACGAGCAGGAACACTAGTCACCAGACAGGACCCGACTCAGACAGCCGGGATCGTCACAGTACCCCCCTCCGACGAAACGCCACCGGGCGGACTTCCCGGAGCGCCAGGATGGAGGCGGTAGAATTCACTGATGAGGTCTGCGTCTAGGACCTGTCGCCGCGGAATCCAACTCCTCTCTTCAGGGCCATACCCCTCCCAGTCCACGAGATACTGGAAACCCCGGCCCCGCCGTCTGGAATCCATGATGCGACGCACCGTGTAGGCAGGACCACCTCCGATCATCCGAGGAGGAGGAGGAGGAGGCGGAGGAGGCAACAGAGGACTGAGGAAGACAGGCTTGAGGCAGGAGACATGAAAGGTGGGATGGACTCTGAGCGTCCTCGGTAGTTTGAGTCGAACTGCCACTGGATTGATCACCTTCTCCACCACAAACGGACCAATGAACTTCGGCAACAACTTCCTAGACTCAGTCCGTAACGGAAGATCCCGTGTGGCCAACCAAACCCTATCTCCGATGGTATAGGTGGGAGCGGGAATCCGGCGACGATTCGCCTGGAGCTGATACCGGTCCGAAACTCTAAGGAGTGCCTTTCTGGCCCGATGCCAGGTCCGGTGGCAACGCCGAATATGGGCCTGCACAGAAGGCACTGAGAGCTCCTTCTCCTGAGAAGGAAACAGGGGAGGTTGATAGCCATACAGGCACTGGAAGGGAGACATCCCAGTGGCAGATGTAGGAAGAGTATTGTGGGCATACTCAACCCAAGGCAACTGAGAGGCCCAGGAGGTGGGGTTGGAAGAGACCAGACAGCGTAGCGTTGATTCCATCTTCTGGTTGGCTCTCTCCGCCTGACCATTGGATTGGGGGTGAAAACCAGATGTGAGACTGACCGTAGCTCCAATGGCCAAACAGAAGGACTTCCAGACAGCAGAGGTAAACTGAGGGCCACGGTCGGAAACGATATCACTGGGCAAACCGTGGACCCTGAAAACCTCCCTAACCAGGATCTCGGACGTCTCCGAGGCAGAGGGAAGCTTGGCAATTGGCACAAAGTGGGCGAACTTGCTGAATCTGTCCACGATAGTCAGAACGACCGTGTTCCCCTCAGAAGCGGGCAACCCCGTGACGAAGTCCAGGGCCAGATGCGACCATGGTCGCGGGGAATAGGAAGGGGGTGAAGTAGTCCAGAGCTGGGCCGATTGGTACTCTTATTCTGCGCACACACTGGACAGGCAGCAACAAAACCCCGAGTATCCTCGGCCATGGCAGGCCACCAAAAACGTCTGCGAAGAAACGCCATAGTCCGAGCCACGCCAGGGTGACAAGCCATCTTGCTGGCGTGGGACCATTTGAGGACAGCAGGACGAACCGACTCAGGCACAAACAACCGACCGGGTGGACCGTTACCGGGACCGGGCTGAGTCCGAAGGGGCCGCCAGCACCTCCTCCTCAATCTTCCACATAACTGCTCCCACGACGCAGTTCCGGGGGAGGATTGTCTCGGTCTTGGACCCACTCTCCTCCGTCTTGGAGAACATCCGGGACAAGGCGTCCGCCTTGCCGTTCTTAGATCCAGGTCGGAACGTCAGGGCAAACTTGAATCGTCCGAAAAACAACGCCCACCTGGCCTGACGGGAGTTGAGACGTTTAGCCGATTGCACGTAAGCAAGATTCTTGTGGTCCGTCCAGACCATAAACGGTTGCTCCGCCCCCTCCAACCAGTGGCGCCACTCCTCCAAGGCAAGTTTCACCGCGAGAAGCTCCCGGTTACTCACATCGTAATTCCTCTCCGCAGGCGAAAGGCGACGAGAGTAGTAGGCGCAGGGATGGAGTTTACTGTCCGTGGAGCATCGCTGCGACAGGATGGCGCCAACTCCCACATCAGACGCGTCCACTTCAACGACGAACTGACGGGCCGTGTCCGGTTGAGAGAGAATCGGTGCGTTGGTGAATCGCCTCTTCAAATCCAGAAACGCTCGATCCGCCTCCGGATTCCACTTGAAGGTCCTGATGCTGGAAGTCAAGGCAGTTAACGGAGCGGCCACACGGCTGTAATCCCGGATGAATCTGCGGTAGAAATTCGCAAACCCCAAAAATCTCTGGAGCTGCAATCTCGTACCGGGCTGGGCCCATTCCAGAACCGCTCTAACCTTCTCTTGGTCCATCCTAATCTCTCCCCTGGAGATGATGTACCCGAGAAAGGATGTCGGTGTGGGCGTGAAACTCGCACTTCTCGGCCTTCACAAACAGGCGATTCTCCAACAATCGCTGCAGAACCTGCCGGACATGCTGGACGTGGTCGGAAGGTTCCTTCGAGAAGATCAGAATGTCATCCAGGTAAACAAACACAAAGAGACCGATCATATCTCTCAGGACGTCGTTCACCATACTCTGGAATACCGCTGGAGCATTGGTCAGTCCAAACGGCATCACCTGATACTCGAAGTGACCCATCGGTGTATTGAAACCCGTCAACCACTCGTCCCCCTCTCTGATCCGGACCAGGTGATACGCATTGCGTAGGTCTAGCTTGGTGAACACCGTAGCACCCTGTAAGGAGTCGAAGGCAGAACTCATCAAGGGCAGGGGATACTTGTTCTTGACCGTGATGTCATTCAACCCCCGATAATCAATACACGGTCGAAGAGAGCCATCCTTCTTACCCACAAAGAAGAATCCTGCCCCCAGGGGGTGATGACGAGGGACCGAACGAGACCAGCAGCTAGGGACTCCTTGATGTAGGTCTCCAACGCCTCACGTTCAGGTCGGGAGATACTGTATAACCTTCCCTTGGGGTAGACAGCTCCAGGGACCAGGTTGATGGCACAATCATATGGTCGGTGGGGAGGGAGTGACAGAGCCTTCTGCTTACTGAAAACTTCCCCCAAATCGTGATATGTCTCGGGAACCAGGGACAAATCTGGGGGTTTAGCCTCAATCACCTGACTGGGAACCGAATGGGGGCAGGCAGTCTTGAGACAGTTAGCATGACAATCAAGGCTCCAACTCGTTACCTTGCCCGTCACCCAATCGAACGTGGGATTGTGTTCCTTCAGCCAGGGGTATCCAAGGACCAGAGGAACATGGGAAGACGGCAGAATGAAGAATGAAATCATCTCAGAATGATTCCCCGACAACCGCATCTTAACCGGTTCAGTCCTCATCGTGATACGTGCCAGACTACTGCCGTTCAGAGTGGTAGCTTCAATGGCTTCCGGCAATTGCTCCTTGGAAAGCCCCAGCTGTTCCACCAACTCGGCATCTAGAAAGCTTCCATCGGCACCTGAATCGATAAAAGCGTTAATCGCTAAGCTCTGATTCCTGTTCATAAGGGTAGCCGGGAAACGGGGTCTGACAGAGGTACTGAGAGGTTGAAACTGGCTCGCTAAAAGTCCTCCCAACTTTAGCGAGCCGGGCAGTTTGACGACCGCCGGGAACAAGTGGAGATGTAATGTCCCGAGCTACCACAGTAGAGGCAGCAGTTGGTCTTACGTCTATGTTGACGCTCCTCCTTGGTTAACCCGTGCCGCCCCACTTGCATGGGTTCAGAATCGGGAGAGAGGACCTCTCCACTAATCCATTGTGGTGGAGAATGATCGACGTGTTCTGGTCCACCACCCGACCCGACTGGGAACTGAGAAGCTGATCGATTGGACGGACCCCATTGCTTCTCCCTCCTTCGCTCTCGGACTCGATTATCCACCCGAATAGACAAAGCTACCAAGCTGTCCAGGTCACTAGGCTCCGGATAGGAGATCAACTCATCCTTGAGCTGCTCCGACAGACCCTGGTAAAAGGCCGCTTGCAGAGACTCCTCGTTCCACCCACTCTCCACAGCCAACGTCTTGAACTCGATCACGAAGTCGGCCACGCTGCGAGTTCCTTGGCGAAGCGAAAACAGGCGCCTAGCTGCGTCCCTCCCTCGGACGGAATGGTCGAAGAGCTTCCTCATCACGGCCGTGAACCCCTGGTATGAAGCCATGCAGGGATCCTGTCGTTCCCAAACGGCTGAAGCCCACTCCAGCGCTCGACCACGCAGCAACTCAATCACAAAGGCTATCCTAGCCTTGTCTGTGGCATAAGAGTAGGGCTGTAGATCGAACACTAGTCCACACTGCATAAGGAAGGAACGGCATCTTCCCAGCTCCCCCTCATACTTATCCGGCGTCGGAACCTTGGGCTCACGGATGGACACAGCTTCAGAAGCGGCAGGCGAGATGGGTGAAACCGGTAGTGGATCCTCCACCGGACACTTGCGTTGGTTCTGGACCTCCGTCAGACCGGTAGAAAGGTTCCGAACTGACAACGCGATCTCCTGTAGTACCATGCTATGATGGCCCAACATCTTCTCCTGCTGGGTAATAGCATGGCGAACAGAGTCCAGGTCCGCTGGGTTCATTACTGGCCGGATCGTTCTGTCACGGTTTACTATGCCAGAACCCAGAAGCAGACAAGGACAAGGTACGTTGAGAGAAAGGTGAGTGTTTATTTATTGATTCCGAGTGAGGCTGAATAATCCAGGGAACAGAGCGGGTGGCGTGGATGGGTTGTTGGGGGTGCAGTGGTTGGTCCGGTACTGGCTCGGCAGCCGCCGACCATCAGGCAGAGGTAGGGTGAAGGTTCCGGGTGAGAGACTGCAGACAGAACAAAACGGAGGTCAGTACACAACAAGTCAAAAAGGTGCAAAACAACAAAACTAACACTACTGGCTCAGAGACTGATACGCTGACAAACATACTGTTCATGGCTAACGATCCGGCAGGAACTGGATGTTGGGCCAGAGCCTAAGAAGGGTGATGATCAGGACCAGGTGTGCAGATTGCTGATGGGATGCAGGTGCGGAAAACCAGAGCGCTCCCCGGAGCGTTCCCGAACCCTCGGGAAACTGGAGAATACGAGCAGGAACACTAGTCACCAGACAGGACCCGACTCAGACAGCCGGGATCGTCACACATAACCCTATCCCACACCTTAACACGTACCTTACCCATTCATAACCCTATCCCACACCTTAACACGTACCTTACCCATTCATAACCCTATCCCACACCTTAACACGTACCTTACCCATTCATAACCCTATCCCACACCTTAACACTTACCTTACCCATTCATAACCCTATCCCACACCTTAACACGTACCTTACCCATTCATAACCCTATCCCACACCTTAACACTTACCTTACCCATTCATAACCCTATCCCACACCTTAACACGTACCTTACCCATTCATAACCCTATCCCACACCTTAACACGTACCTTACCCATTCATAACCCTATCCCACACCTTAACACGTACCTTACCCATTCATAACCCTATCCCACACCTTAACACGTACCTTACCCATTCATAACCCTATCCCACACCTTAACACGTACCTTACCCATTCATAACCCTATCCCACACCTTAACACGTACCTTACCCATTCATAACCCTATCCAGCACCTTAACACGTACCTTACCCATTCATAACCCTATCCCACACCTTAATCCTCACCTTACCCATTCATAACCCTATCCCACACCTTAACACGTACCTTACCCATTCATAACCCTATCCCACACCTTAACACGTACCTTACCCATTCATAACCCTATCCCACACCTTAACACGTACCTTACCCATTCATAACCCTATCCCACACCTTAACACGTACCTTACCCATTCATAACCCTATCCCACACCTTAACACTTACCTTACCCATTCATAACCCTATCCCACACCTTAACACGTACCTTACCCATTCATAACCCTATCCCACACCTTAACACTTACCTTACCCATTCATAACCCTATCCCACACCTTAACACGTATCTTACCCATTCATAACCCTATCCCACACCTTAACACGTACCTTACCCATTCATAACCCTATCCCACACCTTAACACATACCTTACCCATTCATAACCCTATCCCACACCTTAACACGTACCTTACCCATTCATAACCCTATCCCACACCTTAACACGTACCTTACCCATTCATAACCCTATCCCACACCTTAACACGTACCTTACCCATTCATAACCCTATCCCACACCTTAACATGTACCTTACCCATTCATAACCCTATCCCACACCTTAACACTTACCTTACCCATTCATAACCCTATCCCACACCTTAACACTTACCTTACCCTTTCATAACCCTATCCCACACCTTAACACTTACCTTACCCATTCATAACCCTATCCCACACCTTAATCCTTACGTTACCCATTCATAACCCTATCCCACACCTTAACACTTACCTTACCCATTCATAACCCTATTCCACACCTTAACACGTACCTTACCCATTCATAACCCTATCCCACACCTTAACACTTACCTTACCCATTCATAACCCTATCCCACACCTTAACACTTACCTTACCCATTCATAACCCTATCCCACACCTTAACACGTACCTTACCCATTCATAACCCTATCCCAAACCTTAATCCTTACCTTAACCATTCATAACCCTATCCCACACCTTAACACTTACCTTACCCATTCATAACCCTATCCCACACCTTAATCCTTACCTTACCCATTCATAAACCTATCCCACACCTTAACACTTACCTTACCCATTCATAACCCTATCCCAAACCTTAATCCTTACCTTACCCATTCATAACCCTATCCCAAACCTTAATCCTTACCTTAACCATTCATAACCTTATCCCAAACCTTAATCCTTACCTTAACCATTCATAACCCTATCCCAAACCTTAATCCTTACCTTAACCATTCATGACCATATCCCAAACCTTAACCTTTACCTTACCCATTCATAACCCTATCCCAAACCTTAATCCTTACCTTACCCATTCATAATCCTATCCCAAACCTTAAACCTTACCATTAAACCTTACCATAACCATACGGAAATAATGCCTAAACTTAATGTTTTAGTTTGTGGCAACTTTGAAATGTGATGTTTGGAGCAACAGAATGACACAGAGCAGCAGGAGAAACCCAGGGTGTCAAAACACTTTGAAATGTGATGTTTGGAGCAACAGAAGGACACAGAGCAGCAGGAGAAACCCAGGGTGTCAAAACACTTTGAAATGTGATGTTTGGAGCAACTTCCAAATTTGTCATTTGGAGAAAGGTGGATAGCCTAAACGTCAGAATCTGAAGTGAAATTGGTGAAACCGTTAGATCTTGTTGCTTAAATATGCTAACAAAAACATGAATGGATGCTACTCTTGTAGTCCATTTCGCTTTTGTGCTGCTCTCTCTCTCTCTCTCTCTCTCTCTCTCTGTCTCTCTGTCTCTCTCTCTCTCTCTCTCTCTGTCTCTCTCTCTCTCTCTCTCTCTCTCTCTCTGTCTCTCTCTCTCTCTCTCTGTCTCTCTCTCTCTCTCTCTCTGTCTGTCTCTCTGTCTCTCTCTCTCTCTCTCTCTCTCTCTCTCTCTCTCTCTCTCTCTCTCTCTCTCTCTCTCTCTCTCTCTGTCTCTCTCTGTCTCTCTCTCTCTCTCTCTCTGTCTCTCTCTCTCTCTCTCTCTGTCTCTCTCTCTCTGTCTCTCTCTCTCTCTCTCTCTCTCTCTCTCTCTGTCTCTGTCTCTCTGTCTCTCTCTGTCTCTCTCTCTCTCTCTCTCTCTCTCTCTCTCTCTCTCTCTCTCTCTCTCTCTCTGTCTCTCTGTCTCTCTCTGTCTCTCTCTCTCTCTCTCTCTCTGTCTCTCTCTCTCTCTCTCTCTCTGTCTGTCTCTCTGTCTCTCTCTCTCTGTCTCTCTCTCTCTCTCTCTCTCTGTCTCTCTCTGTCTCTCTCTCTCTCTCTCTCTCTCTCTCACTCTCTCTCTCTCTCCAGGGGATTTGCGGCCGGTTGCTGCTGGGATTGATGTTGTGACGTCAGTCAGAGCGCGGCTCCGCCACAGTCTCCCCGGGGCCAGGAGGACTAATCCGCTGTGCGCGCCACGGAACAGACAGAGCTGCCGGTCTAATCTCTGGTGAGAGGGGGGACAGGACATGGGAATGATGGGTACCAGGCACCGAGGGCTCGGACACACTCAGGCGGGGCTACGGTGCGTTATCGGCAGCGTGGGAAAGCATGGAGCCCCCGCTCAACTCCCAGGGAAGAAGTGAACACAGCGGCAGGTAGATGGGAGAGAAAGCGAGAGAGAGAGAGAGAGAGAGAGAGAGAGAGAGAGAGGAGAGAGAGCTTTAGCCTACCTCGGTAGAGTTTCACGGTACGCTACTCTAGTCTGTTTCATTTCTGTTTGCCGGCCTTGAACTGAACTCTCACGTCGGTCACGTTAGTGTTGGGCGCGTGGAGTGGAGAGGTTTGGGGACTCCATAAAAACATTTAACCTAATGGTGTCGCTCGTGGGGTTGTTGCCTTCCTCGGGAAGGTCGCGCTCTGTTCCTCTGACAGCTCACCAAACTACCGCCTCTGTCTGTCTGTCTGTCTGTCTGTCTGTCTGTCTGTCTGTCTGTCTCACCTTCGACAGGGTGCTACGCAATAGAACGGTCACAAATAAATACATGTCCTGGAACATATATTCTGTCGGCTAGCTCATGTCAGATCTTATTCATGGTATTTCTATCTGCATCGTTCAGTGTGTTTTAACTTCTCTGTTTAGCAGACTCAAAGCTATGAGAGGAGAGAATGTAGAGTTGTTGTTGACAGTAAAGGGGTCATCATACCAGGTCAGGTGGTCAACAAACTGATGACTGCATGGACCAGGAAGTTGTTCAACAACAAACTGATGACTGCATGGACCAGGAAGTTGTTCAGCAACAAACAACAGCAACAATGATAACAACTATTTTCTACATTGTAGAATAATAGTGAAGACATCAAAACTACGAAATAACACACATGGAATCATGTAGTAAACAAAATAGTGTTCAAGAAATCAAAATATATGTTTATATTTTTGATTCTTCAAAGTAGCCACCGTTTGCCTTGATGACAGCTTTGCACACTCTTGGCATTCTCTCAACCAGCTTCACCTAGAATGCTTTTTTCCAACAGTCTTGAAGGAGTTCCCACATATGCTGATCACTTGTTGGCTGATTTTCCTTCACTCTGCCATCCGACTCATCCCAAACCATCTCAATTGGGTTGAGGTCGGGGGATTGTGGAGGCCAGGTCATCTGATGCAGCACTCCATCACTCTCCTTCTTGGTCAAATATCCTTTACACAGCCTGGAGGTGTGTTTTGGGTCATTGTCCTTTTGAAAAACGAATGATAGTCCCACTAAATGCAAACCAGGTGGGATGGCGTATCACTGCATAATGCTGTGGTAGCCATGCTGGTTAAGTGTGCCTTGAATTCTAAATAAATCACAGACAGTGTCACCAGCAAATCACCCCCACACCATAACACCTCCTCCTCCATGCTTCTAGGTGGGAACCACACATGCAGAGATCATCCGTTCACCTACTCTGCGTCTCACAACGACACGGCGGTTGGAACCAAAAATCTAAAATTTGGACTCATCAGACCAAAGGACAGATTTCCACCGGTCTAATGTCCATTGCTTGTGTTTCTTGGCCCAAGCAAGTCTCTTCTTCTTTCTGGTGTCCTTTAGTAGTGGTTTCTTTGCAGCAATTCGACCATGAAGGCCTGATTCACACAGTCCCCTCTGAACAGTTGATGTTAATGTGTCTGTTACTTGAACTCTGTGAAGCATTTATTTGGGCTGCAATTTCTGAGGCTGGTAACTCTAATGAACTTATCCTCTGCAGCAGAGGAAACTCTGGGTCTTCCTTTCCTGTGGCGGTCCTCATGAGAGCCAATTTCATCATAGCGGTTGATGGTTTTTGCGACTGCACTTGAAGAAATGTTCAAAGTTCTTGAAATTGACCGGATTGACTGACCTTCATGTCATAAAGTAATGATGGACTGACATTTCTCTTTGCTTATTTGAGCTGTTCTTGCCATAATATGGACTTGGTATTTTACCAAATTGGGATATCTTCTGTATAC
>NC_059209.1:4489515-4504515 GCF_020615455.1 Coregonus clupeaformis
GAGAGAGGAGTGGTGTTGTGTAGAGAGAGGAGTGGTGTTGTGTAGAGGGAGGAGTGGTGTTGTGTAGAGAGAGGAGTGGTGTTGTGTAGAGAGAGGAGTGGTGTTGTGTAGAGAGAGGAGTGGTGTTGTGTAGAGAGAGGAGTGGTGTTGTGTAGAGAGAGGAGTGGTGTTGTGTAGAGGGAGGAGTGGTGTTGTGTAGAGGGAGGAGTGGTGTTGTGTAGAGGGAGGAGTGGTGTTGTGTAGAGAGAGGAGTGATGTTGTGTAGAGGGAGGAGTGGAGTTGTGTAGAGGGAGGAGTGGTGTTGTGTAGAGAGAGGAGTGGTGTTGTGTAGAGGGAGGAGTGGTGTTGTGTAGAGAGAGGAGTGGTGTTGTGTAGAGAGAGGAGTGGAGTTGTGTAGAGGGAGGAGTGGTGTTGTGTAGAGGGAGGAGTAGTGTTGTGTAGAGAGAGGAGTGGTGTTGTGTAGAGAGAGGAGTGGTGTTGTGTAGAGGGAGGAGTGGTGTTGTGTAGAGAGAGGAGTGGTGTTGTGTAGAGGGAGGAGTGGTGTTGTGTAGAGATAGGAGTGGTGTTGTGTAGAGGGAGGAGTGGTGTTGTGTAGAGAGAGGAGTGGTGTTGTGTAGAGGGAGGAGTGGTGTTGTGTAGAGAGAGGAGTGGAGTTGTGTAGAGAGAGGAGTGGTGTTGTGTAGAGAGAGGAGTGGTGTTGTGTAGAGATAGGAGTGGTGTTGTGTAGAGGGAGGAGTGGTGTTGTGTAGAGGGAGGAGTGGTGTTGTGTAGAGGGAGGAGTGGTGTTGTGTAGAGAGAGGAGTGGTGTTGTGTAGAGAGAGGAGTGGTGTTGTGTAGAGTGAGGAGTGGTGTTGTGTAGAGGGAGGAGTGGTGTTGTGTAGAGAGAGGAGTGGAGTTGTGTAGAGAGAGGAGTGGTGTTGTGTAGAGAGAGGAGTGGTGTTGTGTAGAGATAGGAGTGGTGTTGTGTAGAGGGAGGAGTGGTGTTGTGTAGAGAGAGGAGTGGTGTTGTGTAGAGGGAGGAGTGGTGTTGTGTAGAGAGAGGAGTGGAGTTGTGTAGAGAGAGGAGTGGTGTTGTGTAGAGAGAGGAGTGGTGTTGTGTAGAGATAGGAGTGGTGTTGTGTAGAGGGAGGAGTGGTGTTGTGTAGAGGGAGGAGTGGTGTTGTGTAGAGGGAGGAGTGGTGTTGTGTAGAGAGAGGAGTGGTGTTGTGTAGAGAGAGGAGTGGTGTTGTGTAGAGTGAGGAGTGGTGTTGTGTAGAGGGAGGAGTGGTGTTGTGTAGAGAGAGGAGTGGAGTTGTGTAGAGAGAGGAGTGGTGTTGTGTAGAGAGAGGAGTGGTGTTGTGTAGAGATAGGAGTGGTGTTGTGTAGAGGGAGGAGTGGTGTTGTGTAGAGAGAGGAGTGGTGTTGTGTAGAGGGAGGAGTGGTGTTGTGTAGAGAGAGGAGTGGTGTTGTGTAGAGAGAGGAGTGGTGTTGTGTAGAGGGAGGAGTGGTGTTGTGTAGAGAGAGGAGTGGTGTTGTGTAGAGGGAGGAGTGGTGTTGTGTAGAGAGAGGAGTGGTGTTGTGTAGAGGGAGGAGTGGTGTTGTGTAGAGAGAGGAGTGGTGTTGTTTAGAGAGAGGAGTGGTGTTGTGTAGAGAGAGGAGTGGTGTTGTGTAGAGGGAGGAGTGAGATCTCTTTAAAGGGATGTAACGTATTTATTCACATTGTAGTAGTAGTGTGTGTGATGTTTGTATGATGTGACGCGTGTAGTCGTGTGTGTATAATGTGCTGTGTGTGTATTGTGTGTCTGTATGGTGCGCTCTGTCTGTGTGTGTGTCGGTGTGTGTATGATTATTTGTGTGTGTGTGTGTGTATGAAGCTGTGTGTGTATGAAGTGGTGTGTTTGTGCATGTGTTTGTGTGTATACGTGTGTGTTATTGTTTTGCAGACTTGGACACTTCTGTTGTTTTATGTCACTGAGGACCTCAGGATGCACATTACTGAACTCCCCCCTGTCTGTGTGTGTGTCTGTGTGTGTGTCTGTGTGTGTGTGTGTCTGTGTGTGTGTCTGTGTGTGTGTCTGTGTGTGTGTGTGTCTGTGTGTGTGTGTGTGTTATTTGTGTCTGTGTGTCTGTGTGTGTGTGTGTTATTTGTGTCTGTGTGTCTGTGTGTGTGTGTGTGTCTTTGTGTGTCTGTGTGTGTGTCTGTGTGTCTGTGTGTGTGTGTGTGTGTTATTTGTGTCTGTGTGTCTGTGTGTGTGTGTGTCTTTGTGTGTCTGTGTGTGTGTCTGTGTGTGTGTGTAGAGAGTCTCTCTCTCTCTCTCTCTCTCTCTCTCTCTCTCTCTCTCTCTCTCTCTCTCTCTCAATTCAATTTAAATTCAATTCAATTTAAGGGCTTTATTGGCATGGGAAACGTGTGTTAACATTGCCAAAGCAAGTGAAGTAGATAGTAAACAAAAGTGAAATAAACAATAAATATTAACAGTAAACATTACACTCAGAAGTTTCAAAAGAATAAAGGCATTTCAAATGTCATATTATGTATATATACAGTGTTGTAACAATGTGCAAATAGTTAAAGTACAAAAGGGAAAATAAATAAACATAAATATGAGTTATATTTATAATGGTGTTTGTTCTTCACTGGGTGCCCTTTTCTTGTGGCAACAGGTCACAAATCTTGCTGCTGTGATGGCACACTGTGGTATTTCACCCAATAGATATGGGAGTTTATCAAAATTGGGTTTGTTTTCTAATTCTTTGTGGATCGCTTTAATCTGAGGGAAATATGTGTCTCTAATATGGTCATACATTTGGCAGGAGGTTAGGAAGTGCAGCTCAGTTTCCATCTCATTTTGTGGGCAGTGTGCACATAGCCTGTCTTCTCTTGAGAGCCAGGTCTGCCTACGGCGGCCTTTCTCAATAGCAAGGCTATGCTCACTGAGTCTGTACATAGTCAAAGCTTTCCTTCATTTTGGGTCAGTCACAGTGGTCAGGTATTCTGCCACTGTGTACTCTCTGTTTAGGGCCAAATAGCATTCTAGTTTGCTCTGTTTTTTTGTTTGTTCTTTCCAATGTGTCAAGTAATTCTCTTTTTGTTTTCTCATGATCTGGTTGGGTCTAATTGTGTTGTTGTTGTTGTTGTCCTGGGGCTGTGTGGGGTCTGTTTGTGTTTGTGAACAGAGCCCCAGGACAAGCTTACTTAGGGGACTCTTCTCTTCTCTCTCTCTCTCTCTCTCTCTCTCTCTCTCTCTCTCTCTCTCTCTCTCTCTCTCTCTCTCTCCCTCTCTCTCTCTCTCTCTCTCTCTCTCTCTCTCTCTCTCTCTCTCTCTCTCTCTATCCTCTCTCTCTCTCCTCTCTCCATCTCTCTCTCTGTCCCCTCCCCAGTCACACGAGATCTAAAATTCGGTGTCTATCTCAGGAGAGGAGGAGGAGAGGGTGTGTTTATCTGGTCTCTGTCTCCTCACACAAATCAGTACCAGTAGAAAACAACCAGTACCACGCCTCTCCTCTCCTGCCCTCTCCTCTCTTCCTCTCTCCTCTCTTCCTATCTCCTCTCCTCTCCTCTCCTCTCCTCTCCTATTCCTAACCTGACCCTGTTCTAGCTGTTGATTGGCTGGTATTCCTACCCTGACCCTGTTCTAGCTGTTGATTGGCTGGTATTGTTGTTGGAAACACATCAGGAATATTAGGCTTTTGCTAATCTTCGAACACACACACACACACACACACACACACACACACACACACACACACACATCTCCCTCCATTCACCACGCTTATCTCTTCCTGGTTGTCTGCATCCTGCCACTCAGCTGGAGAGCACACACACACACACACACACACACACACACACACACACCACACACACACACACACACACACACACACACACACACACACACACACACACACACACACACACACACACACACACACACACATTCTCTCTTCACTCATTCATGCTTCCTCCTCATCACTGTTCTCATAACAAGCTAAACACACACAGGTTAGGACTGGAGGAGAGGTTAGGACTGGAGATACTGGAGGAGAGGTTAGGACTGGAGGTACTGGAGGAGAGGTTAGGACTGGAGATACTGGAGGAGAGGTTAGGACTGGAGGTACTGGAGGAGAGGTTAGGACTGGAGGTACTGGAGGAGAGGTTAGGACTGGAGGTACTGGAGGAGAGGTTAGGACTGGAGGTACTGGAGGAGAGGTTAGGACTGGAGGTACTGGAGGAGAGGTTAGGACTGGAGGTCCTGGAGGAGAGGTTAGGACTGACTGGAGGTACTGGAGGAGAGGTTAGGACTGGAGGTACTGGAGGAGAGGTTAGGACTGGAGGTACTGGAGGAGAGGTTAGGACTGGAGGTACTGGAGGAGAGGTTAGGACTGGAGGTACTGGAGGAGAGGTTAGGACTGGAGGTACTGGAGGAGAGGTTAGGACTGGAGGTACTGGAGGAGAGGTTAGGACTGACTGGAGGTACTGGAGGAGAGGTTAGGACTGGAGGTACTGGAGGAGAGGTTAGGACTGGAGGTACTGGAGGAGAGGTTAGGACTGACTGGAGGTACTGGAGGAGAGGTTAGGACTGGAGGTACTGGAGGAGAGGTTAGGACTGACTGGAGGTCCTGAAGGAGAGGTTAGGACTGGAGGTACTGGAGGAGAGGTTAGGACTGGAGGTACTGGAGAAGAGGTTAGGACTGGAGGTACTGGAGGAGAGGTTAGGACTGGAGGTACTGGAGAAGAGGTTAGGACTGGAGGTACTGGAGGAGAGGTTAGGACTGGAGGTACTGGAGGAGAGGTTAGGACTGGAGGTCCTGGAGGAGAGGTTAGGACTGGAGGTACTGGAGAAGAGGTTAGGACTGGAGGTACTGGAAGAGAGGTTAGGACTGGAGGTACTGGAGGAGAGGTTAGGACTGGAGGTCCTGGAGGAGAGGTTAGGACTGGAGGTACTGGAGGAGAGGTTAGGACTGGAGGTACTGGAGGAGAGGTTAGGACTGACTGGAGGTACTGGAGGAGAGGTTAGGACTGAGGTACTGGAGGAGAGGTTAGGACTGGAGGTACTGGAGGAGAGGTTAGGACTGGAGGTACTGGAGGAGAGGTTAGGACTGGAGGTACTGGAGGAGAGGTTAGGACTGGAGGTACTGGAGGAGAGGTTAGGACTGGAGGTACTGGAGGAGAGGTTAGGACTGGAGGTACTGGAGGAGAGGTTAGGACTGGAGGTACTGGAGGAGAGGTTAGGACTGACTGGAGGTACTGGAGGAGAGGTTAGGACTGGAGGTACTGGAGGAGAGGTTAGGACTGGAGGTACTGGAGGAGAGGTTAGGACGACTGGAGGTACTGGAGGAGAGGTTAGGACTGGAGGTACTGGAGGAGAGGTTAGGACTGGAGGTACTGGAGGAGAGGTTAGGACTGGAGGTACTGGAGGAGAGGTTAGGACTGGAGGTACTGGAGGAGAGGTTAGGACGACTGGAGGTCCTGAAGGAGAGGTTAGGACTGGAGGTACTGGAGGAGAGGTTAGGACTGGAGGTACTGGAGGAGAGGTTAGGACTGGAGGTACTGGAGGAGAGGTTAGGACTGGAGGTACTGGAGGAGAGGTTAGGACTGGAGGTACTGGAGGAGAGGTTAGGACTGGAGGTACTGGAGGAGAGGTTAGGACTGGAGGTACTGGAGGAGAGGTTAGGACTGGAGGTACTGGAGGAGAGGTTAGGACTGGAGGTACTGGGGGAGAGGTTAGGACTGGAGGTACTGGAGGAGAGGTTAGGACTGACTGTAGGTACTGGAGGAGAGGTTAGGACGACTGGAGGTACTGGAGGAGAGGTTAGGACTGGAGGTACTGGAGGAGAGGTTAGGACTGGAGGTACTGGAGGAGAGGTTAGGACTGGAGGGACTGGAGGAGAGGTTAGGACTGGAGGTACTGGAGGAGAGGTTAGGACTGGAGGTACTGGAGGAGAGGTTAGGACATCAGGTACTGGAGGAGAGGTTAGGACATCAGGTACTGGAGGAGAGGTTAGGACATCAGGTACTGGAGGAGAGGTTAGGACATCAGGTACTGGAGGAGAGGTTAGGACATCAGGTACTGGAGGAGAGGTTAGGACATCAGGTACTGGAGGAGAGGTTAGGACATCAGGTACTGGAGGAGAGGTTAGGACATCAGGTACTGGAGGAGAGGTTAGGACTGGAGGTACTGGAGGAGAGGTTAGGACTGGAGGTACTGGAGGAGAGGTTAGAACTGGAGGTACTGGAGAAGAGGTTAGGACTGGAGGTACTGGAGGAGAGGTTAGGACTGGAGGTACTGGAGGAGAGGTTAGGACTGACTGGAGGTACTGGAGGAGAGGTTAGGACTGGAGGTACTGGAGGAGAGGTTAGGACTGGATGTACTGGAGGAGAGGTTAGGACTGGAGGTCCTGGAGGAGAGGTTAGGACTGACTGGAGGTACTGGAGGAGGGGTTAGGACTGGAGGTACTGGAGGAGAGGTTAGGACTGACTGGAGGTACTGGAGGAGTGGTTAGGACTGGAGGTACTGGAGGAGAGGTTAGGACTGGAGGTACTGGAGGAGAGGTTAGGACTGGAGGTACTGGAGGAGAGGTTAGGACTGACTGGAGGTACTGGAGGAGAGGTTAGGACTGGAGGTACTGGAGGAGAGGTTAGGACCGGAGGGACTGGAGGAGAGGTTAGGACTGGAGGTACTGGAGGAGAGGTTAGGACTGGAGGTACTGGAGGAGAGGTTAGGACTGGAGGTACTGGAGGAGAGGTTAGGACTGACTGGAGGTCCTGAAGGAGAGGTTAGGACTGGAGGTACTGGAGGAGAGGTTAGGACTGGAGGTACTGGAGGAGAGGTTAGGACTGGAGGTACTGGAGAAGAGGTTAGGACTGGAGGTACTGGAGGAGAGGTTAGGACTGGAGGTACTGGAGGAGAGGTTAGGACTAGAGGTCCTGGAGGAGAGGTTAGGACTGGAGGTAATGGAGAAGAGGTTAGGACTGGAGGTACTGGAGGAGAGGTTAGGACTGGAGGTACTGGAGGAGAGGTTAGGACTGGAGGTACTGGAGGAGAGGTTAGGACTGACTGGAGGTCCTGAAGGAGAGGTTAGGACTGGAGGTACTGGAGGAGAGGTTAGGACTGGAGGTACTGGAGGAGAGGTTAGGACTGGAGGTACTGGAGGAGAGGTTAGGACTGGAGGTACTGGAGAAGAGGTTAGGACTGGAGGTACTGGAGGAGAGGTTAGGACTGGAGGTACTGGAGGAGAGGTTAGGACTGGAGGTCCTGGAGGAGAGGTTAGGACTGGAGGTACTGGAGAAGAGGTTAGGACTGGAGGTACTGGAGGAAAGGTTAGGACTGGAGGTACTGGAGGAGAGGTTAGGACTGGAGGTCCTGGAGGAGAGGTTAGGACTGGAGGTCCTGGAGGAGAGGTTAGGACTGGAGGTACTGGAGGAGAGGTTAGGACTGACTGGAGGTACTGGAGGAGAGGTTAGGACTGACTGGAGGAGAGGTTAGGACTGGAGGTACTGGAGGAGAGGTTAGGACTGGAGGTACTGGAGGAGAGGTTAGGACTGGAGGTACTGGAGGAGAGGTTAGGACTGGAGGTACTGGAGGAGAGGTTAGGACTGGAGGTACTGGAGGAGAGGTTAGGACTGGAGGTACTGGAGGAGAGGTTAGGACTGACTGGAGGTACTGGAGGAGAGGTTAGGACTGAGGTACTGGAGGAGAGGTTAGGACTGGAGGTACTGGAGGAGAGGTTAGGACTAACTGGAGGTCCCCGAAGGAGAGGTTAGGACTGGAGGTACTGGAGGAGAGGTTAGGACTGAGGTACTGGAGAAGAGGTTAGGACTGGAGGTACTGGAGGAGAGGTTAGGACTGGAGGTACTGGAGGAGAGGTTAGGACTGGAGGTCCTGGAGGAGAGGTTAGGACTGGAGGTACTGGAGAAGAGGTTAGGACTGGAGGTACTGGAGGAGAGGTTAGGACTGGAGGTACTGGAGGAGAGGTTAGGACTGGAGGTCCTGGAGGAGAGGTTAGGACTGGAGGTACTGGAGGAGAGGTTAGGACTGGAGGTACTGGAGGAGAGGTTAGGACTGACTGGAGGAACTGGAGGAGAGGTTAGGACTGACTGGAGGAGAGGTTAGGACTGGAGGTCCTGGAGGAGAGGTTAGGACTGGAGGTACTAGAGGAGAGGTTAGGACTGGAGGTACTGGAGGAGAGGTTAGGACTGGAGGTACTGGAGGAGAGGTTAGGACTGGAGGTCCTGGAGGAGAGGTTAGGACTGAAGGTACTGGAGGAGAGGTTAGGACTGGAGGTACTGGAGGAGGGGTTAGGACTGGAGGTACTGGAGGAGAGGTTAGGACTGGAGGTACTGGAGGAGAGGTTAGGACTGGAGGTACTGGAGGAGAGGTTAGGACTGGAGGTACTGGAGGAGAGGTTAGGACTGGAGGTACTGGAGGAGAGGTTAGGACTGGAGGTACTGGAGGAGAGGTTAGGACTGGAGGTACTGGAGGAGAGGTTAGGACTGGAGGTACTGGAGGAGAGGTTAGGACTGGAGGTACTGGAGGAGAGGTTAGGACTGGAGGTACTGGAGGAGAGGTTAGGACTGGAGGTACTGGAGGAGAGGTTAGGACTGGAGGTACTGGAGGAGAGGTTAGGACTGGAGGTACTGGAGGAGAGGTTAGGACTGACTGTAGGTACTGGAGGAGAGGTTAGGACTGACTGGAGGTACTGGAGGAGAGGTTAGGACTGGAGGTACTGGAGGAGAGGTTAGGACTGGAGGTACTGGAGGAGAGGTTAGGACTGGAGGGACTGGAGGAGAGGTTAGGACTGGAGGTACTGGAGGAGAGGTTAGGACTGGAGGTACTGGAGGAGAGGTTAGGACATCAGGTACTGGAGGAGAGGTTAGGACATCAGGTACTGGAGGAGAGGTTAGGACATCAGGTACTGGAGGAGAGGTTAGGACATCAGGTACTGGAGGAGAGGTTAGGACATCAGGTACTGGAGGAGAGGTTAGGACATCAGGTACTGGAGGAGAGGTTAGGACATCAGGTACTGGAGGAGAGGTTAGGACATCAGGTACTGGAGGAGAGGTTAGGACTGGAGTACTGGAGGAGAGGTTAGGACTGGAGGTACTGGAGGAGAGGTTAGAACTGGAGGTACTGGAGAAGAGGTTAGGACTGGAGGTACTGGAGGAGAGGTTAGGACTGGAGGTACTGGAGGAGAGGTTAGGACTGACTGGAGGTACTGGAGGAGAGGTTAGGACTGGAGGTACTGGAGGAGAGGTTAGGACTGGATGTACTGGAGGAGAGGTTAGGACTGGAGGTCCTGGAGGAGAGGTTAGGACTGACTGGAGGTACTGGAGGAGGGGTTAGGACTGGAGGTACTGGAGGAGAGGTTAGGACTGACTGGAGGTACTGGAGGAGTGGTTAGGACTGGAGGTACTGGAGGAGAGGTTAGGACTGGAGGTACTGGAGGAGAGGTTAGGACTGACTGGAGGTACTGGAGGAGAGGTTAGGACTGGAGGTACTGGAGGAGAGGTTAGGACTGGAGGTACTGGAGGAGAGGTTAGGACTGGAGGTACTGGAGGAGAGGTTAGGACTGGAGGTACTGGAGGAGAGGTTAGGACTGGAGGTACTGGAGGAGAGGTTAGGACTGACTGTAGGTACTGGAGGAGAGGTTAGGACTGGAGGTACTGGAGGAGAGGTTAGGACTGACTGGAGGTACTGGAGGGGAGGTTAGGACTGGAGGTACTGGAGGAGAGGTTAGGACTGGAGGTACTGGAGGAGAGGTTAGGACTGGAGGTACTGGAGGAGAGGTTAGGACTGGAGGTACTGGAGGAGAGGTTAGGACTGGAGGTACTGGAGGAGAGGTTAGGACTGGAGGTACTGGAGGAGAGGTTAGGACTGGAGGTACTGGAGGAGAGATTAGGACTGGAGGTACTGGAGGAGAGATTAGGACTGGAGGTACTGGAGGAGAGGTTAGGACTGGAGGTACTGGAGGAGAGGTTAGGACTGGAGGTACTGGAGGAGAGGTTAGGACTGGAGGTACTGGAGGAGAGGTTAGGACTGGAGGTACTGGAGGAGAGGTTAGGACTGGAGGTACTGGAGGAGAGGTTAGGACTGGAGGTACTGGAGGAGAGGTTAGGACTGGAGGTACTGGAGGAGAGGTTAGGACTGGAGGTACTGGAGGAGAGGTTAGGACTGGAGGTACTGGAGGAGAGGTTAGGACTGGAGGTACTGGAGGAGAGGTTAGGACTGGAGGTACTGGAGGAGAGGTTAGGACTGACTGGAGGTACTGGAGGAGAGGTTAGGACTGACTGGAGGAGAGGTTAGGACTGGAGGTACTGGAGGAGAGGTTAGGACTGGAGGTACTGGAGGAGAGGTTAGGACTGGAGGTACTGGAGGAGAGGTTAGGACTGGAGGTACTGGAGGAGAGGTTAGGACTGGAGGTACTGGAGGAGAGGTTAGGACTGGAGGTACTGGAGGAGAGGTTAGGACTGACTGGAGGTACTGGAGGAGAGGTTAGGACTGGAGGTACTGGAGGAGAGGTTAGGACTGGAGGTACTGGAGGAGAGGTTAGGACTAACTGGAGGTCCTGAAGGAGAGGTTAGGACTGGAGGTACTGGAGGAGAGGTTAGGACTGGAGGTACTGGAGAAGAGGTTAGGACTGGAGGTACTGGAGGAGAGGTTAGGACTGGAGGTACTGGAGGAGAGGTTAGGACTGGAGGTCCTGGAGGAGAGGTTAGGACTGGAGGTACTGGAGAAGAGGTTAGGACTGGAGGTACTGGAGGAGAGGTTAGGACTGGAGGTACTGGAGGAGAGGTTAGAACTGGAGGTACTGGAGGAGAGGTTAGGACTGGAGGTACTGGAGGAGAGGTTAGGACTGGAGGTACTGGAGGAGAGGTTAGGACTGACTGGAGGAACTGGAGGAGAGGTTAGGACTGGACTGGAGGAGAGGTTAGGACTGGAGGTCCTGGAGGAGAGGTTAGGACTGGAGGTACTAGAGGAGAGGTTAGGACTGGAGGTACTGGAGGAGAGGTTAGGACTGGAGGTACTGGAGGAGAGGTTAGAACTGGAGGTACTGGAGGAGAGGTTAGGACTGAAGGTACTGGAGGAGAGGTTAGGACTGGAGGTACTGGAGGAGAGGTTAGGACTGGAGGTACTGGAGGAGAGGTTAGGACTGGAGGTACTGGAGGAGAGGTTAGGACTGGAGGTACTGGAGGAGAGGTTAGGACTGGAGGTACTGGAGGAGAGGTTAGGACTGGAGGTACTGGAGGAGAGGTTAGGACTGGAGGTACTGGAGGAGAGGTTAGGACTGGAGGTACTGGAGGAGAGGTTAGGACTGGAGGTACTGGAGGAGAGGTTAGGACTGGAGGTACTGGAGGAGAGGTTAGGACTGGAGGTACTGGAGGAGAGGTTAGGACTGGAGGTACTGGAGGAGAGGTTAGGACTGGAGGTACTGGAGGAGAGGTTAGGACTGGAGGTACTGGAGGAGAGGTTAGGACTGACTGTAGGTACTGGAGGAGAGGTTAGGACGACTGGAGGTACTGGAGGAGAGGTTAGGACTGGAGGTACTGGAGGAGAGGTTAGGACTGGAGGTACTGGAGGAGAGGTTAGGACTGGAGGGACTGGAGGAGAGGTTAGGACTGGAGGTACTGGAGGAGAGGTTAGGACTGGAGGTACTGGAGGAGAGGTTAGGACATCAGGTACTGGAGGAGAGGTTAGGACATCAGGTACTGGAGGAGAGGTTAGGACATCAGGTACTGGAGGAGAGGTTAGGACATCAGGTACTGGAGGAGAGGTTAGGACATCAGGTACTGGAGGAGAGGTTAGGACATCAGGTACTGGAGGAGAGGTTAGGACATCGAGGTACTGGAGGAGAGGTTAGGACTGGAGGTACTGGAGGAGAGGTTAGGACTGGAGGTACTGGAGGAGAGGTTAGAACTGGAGGTACTGGAGGAGAGGTTAGGACTGGAGGTACTGGAGGAGAGGTTAGGACTGACTGGAGGTACTGGAGGAGAGGTTAGGACTGGAGGTACTGGAGGAGAGGTTAGGACTGGAGGTACTGGAGGAGAGGTTAGGACTGAGGTACTGGAGGAGAGGTTAGGACTGGAGGTACTGGAGGAGAGGTTAGGACTGGAGGTACTGGAGGAGAGGTTAGGACTGACTGTAGGTACTGGAGGAGAGGTTAGGACTGGAGGTACTGGAGGAGAGGTTAGGACTGGAGGTACTGGAGGAGAGGTTAGGACTGGAGGTACTGGAGGAGAGGTTAGGACTGGATGTACTGGAGGAGAGGTTAGGACTGGAGGTACTGGAGGAGAGGTTAGGACTGGAGGTACTGGAGGAGAGGTTAGGACTGGAGGTACTGGAGGAGAGGTTAGGACTGGAGGTACTGGAGGAGAGGTTAGGACTGACTGGAGGTACTGGAGGAGAGGTTAGGACTGGAGGTACTGGAGGAGAGGTTAGGACTGGAGGTACTGGAGGAGAGGTTAGGACTGGAGGTACTGGAGGAGAGGTTAGGACTGACTGTAGGTACTGGAGGAGAGGTTAGGACTGACTGGAGGTACTGGAGGAGAGGTTAGGACTGGAGGTACTGGAGGAGAGTTTGGACTGGAGGTACTGGAGGAGAGGTTAGGACTGACTGTAGGTACTGGAGGAGACGTTAGGACTGGAGGTACTGGAGGAGAGGTTAAGGCTGGAGGTACTGGATGAGAGGTTAGGACTGGAGGTCCTGGAGGAGAGGTTAGGACTGGAGGTACTGGAGGAGAGGTTAGGACTGGAGGTACTGGAGGAGAGGTTAGGACTGGAGGTACTGGAGGAGAGGTTAGGACTGGAGGGACTGGAGGAGAGGTTAGGACTGGAGGTACTGGAGGAGAGGTTAGGACTGGAGGTACAGGAGGAGAGGTTAGGACTGGAGGTACTGGAGGAGAGGTTAGGGACTGGAGGTACTGGAGGAGAGGTTAGGACTGGAGGTACTGGAGGAGAGGTTAGGACTGGAGGTCCTGGAGGAGAGGTTAGGACTGGAAGTACTGGAGGAGAGGTTAGGACTGGAGGTACTGGAGGAGATGTTAGGACTGGAAGTACTGGAGGAGAGGTTAGGACTGGAGGTACTGGAGGAGAGGATAGGACTGGAGGTACTGGAGGAGAGGTTAGGACTGGAGGTACTGGAGGAGAGGTTAGGACTGGAGGTACTGGAGGAGAGGTTAGGACTGGAGGTACTGGAGGAGAGGTTAGGACTGGAGGTACTGGAGGAGAGGTTAGGACTGGAGGTACTGGAGGAGAGGTTAGGACTGGAGGTACTGGAGGAGAGGTTAGGACTGACTGGAGGTACTGGAGGAGAGGTTAGGAAAGACTGGAGGTACAGGAGGAGAGGTTAGGACTGGAGGTACTGGAGGAGAGGTTAGGACTGGAGGTACTGGAGGAGAGGTTAGGACTGGAGGTACTGGAGGAGAGGTTAGGACTGGAGGTACTGGAGGAGAGGTTAGGACTGGAGGTACTGGAGGAGAGGTTAGGACTGGAGGTACTGAAGGAGAGGATAGGACTGGAGGTACTGGAGGAGAGGTTTGGACTGGAGGGACTGGAGGAGAGGTTAGGACTGGAGGTACTGGAGGAGAGGTTAGGACTGGAGGTACTGGAGGAGAGGTTAGGACTGGAGGTACTGGAGGAGAGGTTAGGACTGACTGTAGGTACTGGAGGAGAGGTTAGGACTGACTGGAGGTACTGGAGGAGAGGTTAGGACTGGAGGTACTGGAGGAGAGTTTGGACTGGAGGTACTGGAGGAGAGGTTAGGACTGACTGTAGGTACTGGAGGAGACGTTAGGACTGGAGGTACTGGAGGAGAGGTTAGGACTGGAGGTACTGGAGGAGAGGTTAGGACTGGAGGTCCTGGAGGAGAGGTTAGGACTGGAGGTACTGGAGGAGAGGTTAGGACTGGAGGTACTGGAGGAGAGGTTAGGACTGGAGGTACTGGAGGAGAGGTTAGGACTGGAGGGACTGGAGGAGAGGTTAGGACTAGAGGTACTGGAGGAGAGGTTAGGACTGGAGGTACTGGAGGAGAGGTTAGGACTGGAGGTACTGGAGGAGAGGTTAGGACTGGAGGTACTGGAGGAGAGGTTAGGACTGGAGGTACTGGAGGAGAGGTTAGGACTGGAGGTCCTGGAGGAGAGGTTAGGACTGGAAGTACTGGAGGAGAGGTTAGGACTGGAGGTACTGGAGGAGAGGTTAGGACTGGAAGTACTGGAGGAGAGGTTAGGACTGGAGGTACTGGAGGAGAGGATAGGACTGGAGGTACTGGAGGAGAGGTTAGGACTGGAGGTACTGGAGGAGAGGTTAGGACTGGAGGTACTGGAGGAGAGGTTAGGACTGGAGGTACTGGAGGAGAGGTTAGGACTGGAGGTACTGGAGGAGAGGTTAGGACTGGAGGTACTGGAGGAGAGGTTAGGACTGGAGGTACTGGAGGAGAGGTTAGGACTGGAGGTACTGGAGGAGAGGTTAGGACTGACTGGAGGTACTGGAGGAGAGGTTAGGAAAGACTGGAGGTACAGGAGGAGAGGTTAGGACTGGAGGTACTGGAGGAGAGGTTAGGACTGGAGGTACTGGAGGAGAGGTTAGGACTGGAGGTACTGGAGGAGAGGTTAGGACTGGAGGTACTGGAGGAGAGGTTAGGACTGGAGGTACTGGAGGAGAGGTTAGGACTGGAGGTACTGAAGGAGAGGATAGGACTGGAGGTACTGGAGGAGAGGTTAGGACTGGAGGGACTGGAGGAGAGGTTAGGACTGGAGGTACTGGAGGAGAGGTTAGGACTGGAGGTACTGGAGGAGAGGTTAGGACTGGAGGTACTGGAGGAGAGGTTAGGACTGGAGGTACTGGAGGAGAGGTTAGGGAAACAGATCTAATATACTATATCTAATACTATGTCCTCTATTACATGGTTTCCCAACCCTCACCTCAGGGACCACCAGATGTTTGCCATATTCGCTCCAGCCCTGCACTGTGCTAGATGAATGACTTGGTTCAATACAGTTTATACACACAGACTAACGGAGGTCTG
>NC_059209.1:4509515-4512015 GCF_020615455.1 Coregonus clupeaformis
GCCTGTTAGTATCTAGTATAGCATTAGCAGGCCTGTTAGTATCTAGTATAGCATTAGCAGGCCTGTTAGTATCTAGTATAGCATTAGCAGGCCTGTTAGTATCTAGTATAGCATGAGCAGGCCTGTTAGTATCTAGCATAGCATTAGCAGGCCTGTTAGTATCTAGTATAGCATTAGCAGGCCTGTTAGTATCTATTATAGCATTAGCAGGCCTGTTAGTATCTAGTATAGCATGAGCAGGCCTGTTAGTATCTAGTATAGCATGAGCAGGCCTGTTAGTATCTAGTATAGCATGAGCAGGCCTGTTAGTATCTAGTATAGCATTAGCAGGCCTGTTAGTATCTAGTATAGCATTAGCAGGCCTGTTAGTATCTAGTATAGCATTAGCAGGCCTGTTAGTATCTAGTATAGCATTAGCAGGCCTGTTAGTATGTAGTATAGCATTAGCAGGCCTGTTAGTATCTAGTATAGCATTAGCAGGCCTGTTAGTATCTAGTATAGCATTAGCAGGCCTGTTAGTATCTAGTATAGCATTAGCAGGCCTGTTAGTATCTAGTATAGCATGAGCAGGCCTGTTAGTATCTAGTATAGCATTAGCAGGCCTGTTAGTATCTAGTATAGCATTAGCAGGCCTGTTAGTATCTAGTATAGCATTAGCAGGCCTGTTAGTATCTAGTATAGCATTAGCAGGCCTGTTAGTATCTAGTATAGCATTAGCAGGCCTGTTAGTATATAGTATAGCATTAGCAGGCCTGTTAGTATCTAGTAAAGCATTAGGAGGCCTGTTAGTATCTAGTATAGCATTAGCAGGCCTGTTAGTATCTAGTATAGCATTAGCAGGCCTGTTAGTATCTAGTATAGCATTAGCAGGCCTGTTAGTATCTAGTATAGCATGAGCAGGCCTGTTAGTATCTAGTATAGCATTAGCAGGCCTGTTAGTATCTAGTATAGCATGAGCAGGCCTGTTAGTATCTAGTATAGCATTAGCAGGCCTGTTAGTATCTAGTATAGCATTAGCAGGCCTGTTAGTATCTAGTATAGCATTAGCAGGCCTGTTAGTATCTATTATAGCATTAGCAGGCCTGTTAGTATCTAGTATAGCATTAGCAGGCCTGTTAGTATCTAGCATATCATTAGCAGGCCTGTTAGTATCTAGTATAGCATTAGCACCCCTATACATATATACCTCCACACCTACTTATTGTGTTCTTCATATTTTCTTATTTTTATATCTTGTGTCTTTGTTCTACCTTGTGTCATTTGTAGTTTAATTTTTTTTATATAATTGTTTAGTATTTGGTGATGTCATTGGGAAACACAATGTCAAATTTCACTGCTATGCGGACAACACACAGCTCTACATTTCTATTAAACGTGGGGAAGAACCTGAATTGTCTAGCCTGAATTGTCTAGCCTGGATTGTCTAGCCTGGATTGTCTAGCCTGGATTGTCTAGCCTGGATTGTCTAGCCTGGATTGTCTAGCCTGAATTGTCTAGCCTGGATTGTCTAGCCTGGATTGTCTAGCCTGAATTGTCTGGCCTGAATTGTCTAGCCTGAATTGTCTGGCCTGAATTGTCTAGCCTGAATTGTCTGGCCTGAATTGTCTAGCCTGAATTGTCTAGCCTGAATTGTCTAGCCTGAATTGTCTGGCCTGGATTGTCTAGCCTGGATTGTCTAGCCTGGATTGTCTAGCCTGGATTGTCTAGCCTGGATTGTCTGTGTGTTTCAGACGTAAGAAAGTGGATGGCGACAAAACAGAGATTCTAGTTCCAGGTCCCAAGAAACCAAGAGATCTGCTGTTGGATCTGACAGTTAGTTCCAGGTCCCAAGAAACCAAGAGATCTGCTGTTGGATCTGACAGTTAATCTCGGTGGTTGTACAGTCGTCTCAAAATAAAACTGTGAAGGACCTCGGCGTTACTCTGGACCCTGATCTCTCTTTTGACGAACATATCAATAATATTTCCAAGGGCAGCTTTCTTCCATCTTCGTAACATTGCAACAAATCTGAAACTTTTTTTTAACCAAAAATGATGCAGAAAAGCTAATCCACTAATAGTAAATCATTGTTATTGATTACTGCATTGTTGGGGTTAGAGATGGTAAAGGCATTGATATTGATTACTGCATTGTTGGGGTTAGAGATGGTAAAGGCATTGAGGCATTTGAAACCCCACCTCTTTAAGGAATACCTGGGATAGGAATCCCCCCAAAATTGAAAGTGGTTATCCCACTGGCTATAGGGTGAACGCACCAATTGGTGAGTCGCTCTGGATAAGAGCGTCTGCTAAATGACGTAAATGTGCCCTTGAGCAAGGCACTTAACCCTAATTGCTCCTGTAAGTCGCTCTGGATAAGAGCGTCTGCTAAATGACTAAAATGTAATGTAAATGTAAAAATGTAATATTGATTACTGCATTGTTGGGGTTAGAGATGGTAAATACATTGATATTGATTACTGCATTGTTGGGGTTAGAGATGGTATTGATATTGATTACTG
>NC_059209.1:4517015-4546122 GCF_020615455.1 Coregonus clupeaformis
AGTGAACCATATTGAACAAGTGAACCATAGTGAACCAGTGAACCACAGTGAACCAGTGAACCATAGTGAACCAGTGAACCATAGTGAACCAGTGAACCACAGTGAACCAGTGAACCATAGTGAACAAGTAAATCACAGTAAACAATATATTGCATTATTTTATGGCTGGTTATAACACTTACATAAGAGTGTCAAAACCAACAAAACCTACCACACAAGGTAAAACATTCCATTACACCATAACCTACCTGTCAACAATATTTTTATGTTATATAAAATTTTCTGAAATGGATAAAATTGAATTATATTTGTAATCGCCAGCAGTAGAATAGAGATCCTGGTTCGAATCCAGGCTCTGTCGCAGCCGGCCGCGACCGGGAGACTCATGGGCGGCGCACAATTGGCCCAGCGTTGTCCAGGGTAGGGGAGGGAATGGCCGGCAGGGATGTAGCTCAGTTGATAGAGCATGGCGTTTGCAACGCCAGGGTTGTGGGTTCGATTCCCACGGGGGGCCAGTATAAAAAAAAAATGAATTCACTAACTGTAAGTCGCTCTGGATAAGAGCGTCTGCAAAATGACTAAAATGTAAAATGTAAATGTGTTGCTGATGACTGGGATGAACACAGGAGCAGATTTCAGGAGCAGGACAAGACACCCTCTTATGGGCATGATAGGCCTATCTGGCTTATGGCTGATGGTCATAATGCTTCTGGACAGTGTTCAAAAGTGTATTTTCTTAGTCCAAGTAAAGTGACATAGGATGGTCATAATAGTGTAGTGTCCCAAAAATAAATAAAAAATCATAAAGTGTAAAAACACGACTTTAAAGAATTCACTACAACAAAGGATTTAAGAAACAAACTTTAAAACGAGGAAACTTCTTGGCAGGGAAAAAAAACCCATCTGAATAAATGTGTGTTTTGACACTCTAATGTGTGTGTATTTGTATTTATTATGGATCCCCGTTAGCTCACAGCAGCTACTCTTCCTGGGGTTTATTATGGATCCCCGTTAGCTCACAGCAGCTACTCTTCCTGGGGTTTATTATGGATCCCCATTAGCTCACAGCAGCTACTCTTCCTGGGGTTTATTATGGATCCCCGTTAGCTCACAGCAGCTACTCTTCCTGGAGTTTATTATGGATCCCCGTTAGCTCACAGCAGCTACTCTTCCTGGGGTTTATTATGGATCCCCGTTAGCTCACAGCAGCTACTCTTCCTGGGGTTTATTATGGATCCCCGTTAGCTCACAGCAGCTACTTGTCACGATCGCTTAAGGAGGAGGACCAATGCGCAGCGTTGAATGCGTACATATTATTATTTATTAAACAGAATGATCAAAACAACGAAACGTGACGTCCTTGGTTACATAAACAAACCAACACGGAACAAGAAACCACAAACATAACGTGAAAGACAGATAGTTAAATATGGCTCCCAATCAGAGACACCCAGCTGACACTCGTTGCCTCTGATTGGGAGTCACTCAGACCAACATAGAAAATCAAACATAGAATTTCACACCCTGGCTCAACATAACATTGTCCCCCGAGCCAGGGCGTGACAGTACCCACCCCTAAAGGCGCGGACTCCGACCGCGCCAACTAAATCCCACAGGGGAGGGACCGGGTGGGCACTCCGCCTAGGCGGCGGATCCGGCTCCGGACATGACCCAGGCACGGGTTGTGCTGGACTGACGACGAGCCCCCCTGGCTTGGTGCGTGGAGGAGGAACGGGCCTTACCAGGCTGACGACGCACACCGTAGGCTTGGTGCGTGGAGCTGGGACAGGCCGGACTGGGCTGACGAAGCACACCACTGACTTGGTGCGGGGAGCAGGAACGAGCCGAGCCGGGCTGACGAAGCGCACCACTGCCTTGGTGCGGGGAGCAGGAATGGGCCGGACCGGGCTGACGACGCGCACCACAGACTTGGTGCGGGGAGCAGGAATGGGCCGGACTGGGCTGACGACGCGCACCACAGACTTGGTGCGGAGAGCAGGAACGGGCCGGACAGGGCTGGCGACGCGCACCACAGACTTGGTGCGGAGAGCAGGAACGGGCCGGACAGGGCTGGCGACGCGCACCACAGACTTGGTGGGAGTGGCAGGAACAGGCCGGCCCGTACTGGGAACACACACCACTGGCCCTACGTGGGGATCAGGAACAGGCCGGACCGGACTGGCAACACACGCCAGTACCTCTCGCCGTGCCTCTACAACCTCCTTCCCCCTGGTGACCAGTGACTCCCGTAACCTGGCGTCCTCCTCTGCCAATCCGCTGGGCCGCTCTGCTGCGGTCTCCTGCTGGCCCGACGTCGTGAGCCCCCCCCTAAAAATTTTCTGGGGTTCTCTCCTCCCCGTGGGCCAGGCCTCCATCATTCTCGCCAGACTCTCACCCCACTGCTCCAAAGTCCAACCTCTCTCCTCTTCTCTTGGCTTGGCCCAGTCGAGACTCCTACTCCACTGCTCCCAAGTCCATCCTCTCTCTTCTTCACGCTGCTTGGTCCTGTTATGGTGGTTTCTTCTGTCACGATCGCTTAAGGAGGAGGACCAATGCGCAGCGTTGAATGCGTACATATTATTATTTATTAAACAGAATGATCAAAATAACGAAACGTGACGTCCTTGGTTACATAAACAAACCAACACGGAACAAGAAACCACAAACATAACGTGAAAGACAGATAGTTAAATATGGCTCCCAATCAGAGACACCCAGCTGACACTCGTTGCCTCTGATTGGGAGTCACTCAGACCAACATAGAAAATCAAACATAGAATTTCACACCCTGGCTCAACATAACATTGTCCCCCGAGCCAGGGCGTGACACTACTCTTCCAGGGGTTTATTACGGATCTCCGTTAGCTCACAGCAGCTACTCTTCCTGGGGTTTATTACGGATCCCCGTTAGCTCACAGCAGCTACTCTTCCTGGGGTTTATTATGGATCCCCATTAGCTCACAGCAGCTACTCTTCCTGGGGTTTATTATGGATCCCCATTAGCTCACAGCAGCTACTCTTCCTGGGGTTTATTATGGATCCCCATTAGCTCACAGCAGCTACTCTTCCTGGGGTTTATTATGGATCCCTGTTAGCTCACAGCAGCTACTCTTCCTGGGGTTTATTATGGATCCCCGTTAGCTCACAGCAGCTACTCTTCCTGGGGTTTATTATGGATCCCCATTAGCTCACAGTAGCTACTCTTCCTGGGGTTTATTATGGATCCCCATTAGCTCACAGCAGCTACTCTTCCTGGGGTTTATTATGGATCCCCATTAGCTCACAGCAGCTACTCTTCCTGGGGTTTATTATGGATCCCCGTTAGCTCACAGCAGCTACTCTTCCTGGGGTTTATTACGGATCCCCGTTAGCTCACAGCAGCTACTCTTCCTGGGGTTTATTATGGATCCCCGTTAGCTCACAGCAGCTACTCTTCCTGGGGTTTATTATGGATCCCCGTTAGCTCACAGCAGCTACTCTTCCTGGGGTTTATTATGGATCCCCGTTAGCTCACAGCAGCTACTCTTCCTGGGGTTTATTATGGATCCCCGTTAGCTCACAGCAGCTACTCTTCCTGGGGTTTATTATGGATCCCCGTTAGCTCACAGCAGCTACTCTTCCTGGGGTTTATTATGGATCCCCGTTAGCTCACAGCAGCTACTCTTCCTGGGGTTTATTATGGATCCCCGTTAGCTCACAGCAGCTACTCTTCCTGGGGTTTATTATGGATCCCTGTTAGCTCACAGCAGCTACTCTTCCTGGGGTTTATTATGGATCCCCATTAGCTCACAGCAGCTACTCTTCCTGGGGTTTATTATGGATCCCCATTAGCTCACAGCAGCTACTCTTCCTGGGGTTTATTATGGATCCCCATTAGCTCACAGCAGCTACTCTTCCTGGGGTTTATTACGGATCCCCGTTAGCTCACAGCAGCTACTCTTCCTGGGGTTTATTACGGATCCCCATTAGCTCACAGCAGCTACTCTTCCTGGGGTTTATTATGGATCCCCGTTAGCTCACAGCAGCTACTCTTCCTGGGGTTTATTATGGATCCCCGTTAGCTCACAGCAGCTACTCTTCCTGGGGTTTATTATGGATCCCCGTTAGCTCACAGCAGCTACTCTTCCTGGGGTTTATTATGGATCCCCGTTAGCTCACAGCAGCTACTCTTCCTGGGGTTTATTATGGATCCCCATTAGCTCACAGCAGCTACTCTTCCTGGGGTTTATTATGGATCCCCATTAGCTCACAGCAGCTACTCTTCCTGGTGTTTATTATGGATCCCCGTTAGCTCACAGCAGCTACTCTTCATGGGGTTTATTATGGATCCCCGTTAGCTCACAGCAGCTACTCTTCCTGGGGTTTATTATGGATCCCCATTAGCTCACAGCAGCTACTCTTCCTGGTGTTTATTATGGATCCCCATTCGTTCCTGCCAAGGCAGCAGCTACTCTTCCTGGGGTTGATTATGGATCCCCGTTAGTTCCTGCCAAGGCAGCAGCTACTCTTCCTGGGGTTTATTATGGATCCCCGTTAGTTCCTGCCAAGGCAGCAGCTACTCTTCCTGGGGTTTATTATGGATCCCCGTTAGTTCCTGCCAAGGCAGCAGCTACTCTTCCTGGGGTTTATTATGGATCCCCGTTAGTTCCTGCCAAGGCAGCAGCTACTCTTCCTGGGGTTTATTATGGAACCCCGTTAGTTCCTGCCAAGGCAGCAGCTACTCTTCCTGGGGTTTATTATGGATCCCCATTAGTTCCTGCCAAGGCAGCAGCTACTCTTCCTGGGGTTTATTATGGATCCCCGTTAGTTCCTGCCAAGGCAGCAGCTAGTCTTCCTGGGGTTTATTATGGATCCCCATTAGTTCCTGCCAAGGCAGCAGCTACTCTTCCTGGGGTTTATTATGGATCCCCGTTAGCTTACCTGGTTAAATAAAGGTGAAATAAAATAAAATAAAAAGTTCCTGCCAAGGCAGCAGCTACTCTTCCTGAGGTTTATTATGGATCCCCGTTAGTTCCTGCCAAGGCAGCAGCTACTCTTCCTGGGGTTTATTATGGATCCCCGTTAGTTGCTGCCAAGGCAGCAGCTACTCTTCCTGGGGTTTATTATGGATCCCCATTAGTTGCTGCCAAGGCAGCAGCTACTCTTCCTGGGGTTTATTATGGATCCCCATTAGTTCCTGCCAAGGCAGCAGCTACTCTTACTGGGGTTTATTATGGATCCCCATTAGTTCCTGCCAAGGCAGCAGCTACTCTTCCTGGGGGTTTATTATGGATCCCCATTAGTTCCTGCCAAGGCAGCAGCTACTCTTCCCGGGGTTTATTATGGATCCCCATTAGTTCCTGCCAAGGCAGCAGCTACTCTTCCTGGGGGTTTATTATGGATCCCCATTAGTTCCTGCCAAGGCAGCAGCTACTCTTCCTGGGGTTTATTATGGATCCCCGTTAGTTCCTGCCAAGGCAGCAGCTACTCTTCCTGGGGTTTATTATGGATCCCCGTTAGTTCCTGCCAAGGCAGCAGCTACTCTTCCTGGGGTTTATTATGGATCCCCATTAGTTCCTGCCAAGGCAGCAGCTACTCTTCCTTGGGTTTATTATGGATCCCCATTAGTTCCTGTGTATAGTGCGTATGTTATCATGTGTGTGTATGTATGTGTCTATGTTTGTGTTGCTTCACAGTCCCCGCTGTTCCATAAGGTGTATTTTTATCTGTTTTTTAAATCAAATTTTACTGCTTGCTTCAGTTACCTGATGTGGAATAGAGTTCCATGTAGTCATGGCTCTATGTAGTACTGTGCGCCTCCCATAGTCTGTTCTGGACTTGGGGACTGTGAAGAGACCTCTGGTGGCATGTCTTGTGGGGTATGCATGGGTGTCCGAGCTGTGTTCCAGTAGTTCAAACAGACAGCTCGGTGCATTCACCATGTCAATACCTCTCATAAATATAAGTAGTGATGAAGTCAATCTCTCCTCCACTTTGAGCTAGGAGAGATTGACATGCATATTATTAATGTTTGCTCTCTGTGTACATCCAAGGGCCAGCCATGCTGCCCTGTCCCTTTTTGTGGAACCTGACCACACGACTGAACAGTAGTCCAGGTGCGACAAACCTAGAGCCTGTAGGACCTTCCTTGTTGATAGTGTTGTTAAGAAGGCAGAGCAGCCCTTTATTATGGACTGACTTCTCCCCATTCTAGCTACTGTTGTATCAATATGTTTTGACCATGACAGTTTACAATCCAGGGCTACTCCTTTAGTCTCCTCAACTTGCTCAATTTCCACATTATTCATTACAAGATTTAGTTGAGGTTTAGGGTTTAGTGAATGATTTGTCCCAAATACAATGCTTTTAGTTTTAGAAATATTTAGGACTAACTTATTAATTGTCACCCACTCTGAAACTAACTGCAGCTCTTTGTTAAGTGTTGCAGTCATTTCAGTCACTGTATGTTTACTCAAAGCCAGTGGCATGTCATTAGTAAAAATTGAAAAAGTAAGGGGCGTAGACAGCTGCCCTGGGGAATTCCTGATTCTACCTGGATTATGTTGGAGAGGCTTCCATTAAAGAACACCCTCTGTGTTCTGTTAGACAGGTAACTCTTTATCCACAATATAGCAGGGGGTGTAAAGCCATAACACAAACGTTTTTCCAGCAGCAGACTATGATCGATAATGTCAAAAGCCGCACTGAAGTCTAACAAAACAGTCCCCACAATATTTTTTATCATCACTTTCTCTCAGCCAATCATCAGTCATTTGTGTATGTGCTGTGCTTGTTGAATGTCCTTCCCTATATGCATGCTGAAAGTTTGTTGTCAATTTGTTTACTGTAAAATAGCATTGTATCTGGTCAAACACAGTTTGTTCCAGAACTTTACTAAGGGTTGGTAACAGGCTGATTGGTCGGCTATTTGAGCCAGTAAAGGGGGCTTTACTATTCTTGGGTAACGGAATGACTTTTTCTTCCATCCAGGCCTGAGGGCACACACTTTCTAGTAGGTTTAGATTGAAGATATGGCAAATAGGAGTGGCAATATCGTCTGCTAATATCCTCAGTAATTTTCCCTCCAAGTTGTCAGCCCCGATGGCTTGTCATTGTTGATAGACAACAATTATTTTTTCATCATTAAAGTAGTTGGCAATTTCAGTTGGTTTTGTGATTAATGAGCCATCCGATTCAATGAATGGTGGAGCTGAGTTTGCCTTTTTTCCCAAAATGTCATTGAAGGGGCTCCAAAGCTTTTTACTATCATTCTTTATGTCATTTATCTTTGTTTCATAGTGTAGTTTCTTCTTCTTTTTATTCAGTTTAGTCACATGATTTCTCAATTTGCAGTACGTTTGCCAATCGGTTGTGCAGCCAGACTTATTTGCCATTCCTTTTGCCTCATCCCTCTCAACCATACCATTTTTCAATTCCTCATCAATCCACTGTGATTTAACCGTTTTTACAGTCATTTTCTTAATGGGTGCATGCTTATTAGTAACTGGGATAAGCAATTTCATAAATGTGTCAAGTGCAGCGTCTGTTTGCTCCTCATTACACACCACGGACCAACATCTATTCTTCACATCAACATAGGAATCACTACAAAACTTATTATACACTATATTAGGCCCAGCGTTTGGAACTTTGGTTTTCCTAGATATGGCTACTATATTGTGATCACTACATCAGGATGGATCTGGATAATGCTTTCAAGCAAATTTCTGCAGCATTAGTAAAGATGTGATCAATACATGTTGAGGATTTCCTTCCTGTGCTGTTTGTAACTACCCTGGTAGGTTGACTGATAACCTGAACCAGGTTGTAGGCACTGGTTACAGTTTGAAGCTTTTTCTTGAGTCGGCAGCTTGATGAAAGCCAGTCAATATTTAAATCACCCAGAAAATATACCTCTCTGTTGATATCACATACATTATCAAGCATTTCACACATGTTATCCAGATACTGACTGTTAGCACTTGGTGGTCTATAGCAGCTTCCCACCAGAATGGGCTTTAGGTGAGGCAGATGAACCTGTAGCCATATTACTTCAACAGTATTTAACATGAGATCCTCTCTAATCTTCACAGGAATGTGGTTCTGAATATAAACAGCAACACCTCCACCATTGGCATTTCTATATTTTCTGTAAATGTTATAACCTTGTATTGCTACCACTGTATCATCAAAGGTATTATCTAAGTGAGTTTCAGAGATAGTCAGAATATGAATGTCATCTGTTACTAGCAAATTATTGATTTCATGAACCTTGTTTCTTAAGCTACATATGTTAATGTGGGCTATTTTTTGCACTTTTCTGGGAAGCTTACTTGTTTTCATTGCTTTACTGGGAAGCTTAGCAGAGGTAGACATGCCCATGTTATTTATGTTAGTGCAGGGTGAGCTGCACACAGTGGACTTCCTCCTAGGGCACACCGGCTCAGCGCTAACAGTATAAATCTGGTTCATAGGCACATGATTACTGCATCCAATAGCTGTAGATTCAGTAGTAGTAGGGGGAGGACAACACAACATGTCATCGCGTCACTTATTCTATCAATAATTGCGCATTAAAAGCGTTTCCAACAAACATTTCTCGAATAATTCATTTTACCAACACAAAAAGATCCCACCTTGTCTATCGTATTTTGTTTTGTAGGCGTTTGGAAAGTTTCCATCAGGCCTGTCATGATTTTTCTGGTTATGTTTTTTTATTTGAATTTGTGTCATTTTTACCCCCTTTTTCTCAACAATTTCGTGATTACAATCTTGTCTCATCGCTGCAACTCCCCAACGGACTCGGGAGAGGCTAAGGTTGAGTCATTTGTTCTCCGAAACATGAACCGCCAAGCCGAGCTTCTTAAACACCCGCCCGCTTAACCCGGAAGCCAGCCGCACCAATGTGTCGGAGGAAACACCCTTCAACTGACGACCGAGGTCAGCCTGCAGGCGCCCGGCCCGCCACAAGGAGTCGCTAGAGCGCGATGAGCCAAGTAAAGATGCCCCGGCCGAACCCTCCCCTAACCCGGATGACACTGGGCCAATTGTGCGCGCCCTATGGGATTCCCGGTCATGGCCGGTTGTGACACTGCCCGGGATCAAATCAAATCAAAATACATACACATATTTAGCAGATGATATTGCGGGTGTAGCGAAATGCTTGTGTTCCTAGCTCCAACAGTGCAGTAGTATCTAACAATTCACAACAATACACACACATCTAAAAGTAAAAGAATGGAATTAAGAAATATATAAATATATAAATATTAGGACGATCAAACCCCAGGCTGTAGTGACGGCGCAACGCTGCGATGCAGTTCCTTAGACCGCTGCGCCCCTCGGGAGGCCCCCTGTCAGTCAACGCTGCGATGCAGTTCCTTAGACCGCTGCGCCCCTCGGGAGGCCCCGTCAGTCAACGCTGCGATGCAGTTCCTTAGACCGCTGCGCCCCTCGGGAGGCCCCCTGTCAGTCAACGCTGCGATGCAGTTCCTTAGACCGCTGCGCCCCTCGGGAGGCCCCCTGTCAGTCAACGCTGCGATGCAGTTCCTTAGACCGCTGCGCCCCTCGGGAAGCCCCCTGTCAGTCAACGCTGCGATGCAGTTCCTTAGACCGCTGCAACCCCTCGGGAGGCCCCCTGTCAGTCAACGCTGCGATGCAGTTCCTTAGACCGCTGCGCCCCTCGGGAGGCTCCCTGTCAGTCAACGCTGCGATGCAGTTCCTTAGACCGCTGCGCCTCGGGAGGCCCCTGTCAGTCAACGCTGCGATGCAGTTCCTTAGACCGCTGCGCCCCTCGGGAGGCCCCCTGTCAGTCAACGCTGCGATGCAGTTCCTTAGACCGCTGCGCCCCTCGGGAGGCCCCCTGTCAGTCAACGCTGCGATGCAGTTCCTTAGACCGCTGCGCCCCTCGGGAGGCTCCCTGTCAGTCAACACTGCGATACAGTTCCTTAGACCGCTGCGCCCCTCGGGAGGCCCCCTGTCATGACATCTGTTATCCGACATGTACTTTACTCGAATAAAAAGGTTGGGTGGAAACCTGGTTAGTGACGATGAAGGAGCATCGTGCTCTCTCCCTCCATGTAAAGACATGGGACTGCGACCAGAGCGTACACAACACACACACCCAGGTACCGAGAGGCGGAACAGACGACTGTCAAACCAGCAGTGTTTTTCCCTGTCATCGCTCACTTTGTGACTGACAGCTGCCTGTCCTATCAATAGGTCACTAGAAGATGCATGTCGTTCATTCTAGAGGGAGAGAGGGCTCGGGCTGACTTTTTTTCTGACTTGTGAATTGCACAAAAGTAGCCTAGTTAATTTAAGTGGAAAAAGTACCCGGCCGAGAATGAGTGAGTAACCCGGCTGTATAGCCGACAGCCGGCGCTAGTGGAAAACACTGAGTCAGAGAGAGAGAGAGACTGGCTGTATAGCCGATAGCCGGCGCTAGTGGAAAACACTGAGTCAGAGAGGGAGAGAGACCGGCTGTATAGCCGATAGCCGGTGCTAGTGGAAAACACTGAGTCAGAGAGAGAGAGACCGGCTGTATAGCCAATAGCCGGCGCTAGTGGAAAACACTGAGTCAGAGAGAGAGAAACCGGCTGTATAGCCGATAGCCGGCGCTAGTGGAAAACACTGAGTCAGAGAGAGAGAAACCGGCTGTATAGCCGATAGCCGGCGCTAGTGGAAAACACTGAGTCAGAGAGAGAGAAACCGGCTGTATAGCCAATAGCCGGCGTTAGTGGAAAACACTGAGTCAGAGAGAGAGAAACCGGCTGTATAGCCGATAGCCGGCGCTAGTGGAAAACACTGAATCAGAGAGAGAGAAACCGGCTGTATAGCCGATAGCCGGCGCTAGTGGAAAACATTGAGTCAGAGAGAGAGTGATGAGATAAATCAAGAGGATTTGGTTTGAGTCTAATCGGACATGTGTGTGTGTGTGTGTGTTTGTGTGTGTGTGTTTGTGTTTGTGCGTTTGTGTGTGTTTGTGTGTGTGTGTGTGTGTGGAGGTGGTGTAGAGGAACATGTCATCTCAAAGAAGAAAGGATCATTATCCCTCCTCCTGGACAGAATACGGAGGTTTGGCTTCGGTACGACGCACACTACAATCCTGGTTACCAAGGCAACTACTGTAGCTATCTAGTAAACTTGCTAGCTACAGTGCCTTCGGAAAGTATTCAGACCCCTTGACCTTTTTACACATTTTATTACATTACAGCCTTATTGTAAAAAGGATTAAATAAATAACAAATCCTCATCAATCTACACACGATACCCCATAATGACAAATTGAAAACAGGTTTTTAGAATTATTTGTAGATTTATTAAAATAAAATAAACAGAAATACCTTATTTACATAAGCATTCAGACCCTTTGCTATGAGACTCGAAATTGAGCTCAGGTGCATCTTGTTTCGATTGATCATCCTTGAGATGTTTCTACAACTTGATTGGAGTCCACCTGTGGTAAATTAAATTGATTGGACATGATTTTGAAAGGCACACACCTGTCTATATAAGGTTCCACAATTGACGGTGCATGTCAGAGCAAAAACCAAGACATGAGGTCGAAGGAATTGTCCGTAGAGCTCCGAGACAGGATTGTGTCAAGGCACAGATCTGGGGAAGGGTACCAAAACATTTCTGCAGCATTGAAGGTCCCCAAGAACACAGTGGCCTCCATCATTCTTAAATGGAAGAAGTTTGGAACCACCAATACTCTTCCTAGAGCTGGCCGCCTGGCCAAACTGAGCAATTGGGGGAGAAGGGCCTTGGTCAGGGAGGTGACCAAGAACCTGATGGTCACTCTGACAGAGCTCCAGAGTTCCTCTGTGGAGATGGGAGAACCTTCCAGAAGGACAACCATCTCTGCAGCACTCCACCAATCAGGCCTTTATGGTAGAGTGGCCAGACGGAAGCCACTCCTCAGTAAAAGGCACATGACAGCCCGCTTGGAGTTTGCCAAAAGGCACCTAAAGGACTCTGACCATTTTTTTTTTTTTTTTTTTGTCATTTAGCAGACGCTCTTATCCAGAGCGACTTACAGGAGCAATTAGGGTTAAGTGCCTTGCTCAAGGGCACATCGACAGATTTTTCACCTAGTCGGCTCGGGGATTAGAACCAGCGACCTTTCGGTTACTGGCACAACGCTCTTAACCACTAAGCTACCTGCCGCCTATAGAGAAACAAGATTATCTGGTCTGATGAAACCAAGATTTAACTCTTTGGCCTGAATGCCAAGCGTTTCAAAACATTTCCAAAAACCTGTTTTTGCTTTGTCATTATGGGGTATTGTGTGTAGATTGATAAGGGCCCCCAAATTTGTTTTGATCCATTTTAGAATAAGGCCGTAACGTAACAAAATGTGAAAAGATTCAAGGGGTCTGAATACTTTCCGAATGCACTGTACTTCAGTGGATGTTGAACACATTTCTACCGGCAAATAAACACATTTCTAATGTGTTCAATTATCATCCCTTACATAGTCTTTACACAGCTGTAGTATTAATATATATTATAATATTATACTCTTTACACAACCGCTAGCTTGACTCTGATATCTCCTCTCCTCTCCTCTCCTCTCCTCTCCTCTCCTCTCCTCCCTCTCCTCTCCTCTCCCTCTCCTCTCCCTCCCTCTCCTCTCCTCTCCTCTCCTCTCCTCTCCTCTCCTCTCCTCTCCTCTCTCCTCTCTCCTCTCTCCTCTCCTCTCCTATCCTCTCCCTCTCCCTCTTCCTCTTCCTCTTCCTCCTCCTCCAGACTATAGGCCTAAGAACTCCAGTCAGGAGTCAGCCTCCGGTCCCAAGACCCAGACTGGGAAAACTGCTGCCGGAAAGACTGGGAAGGCTAGGAAAGCCGTAAAGAGTGGGAATACAGTGAAGCCAGGGAGCGTCGGGAAAACAGGAAACGCCTGGAACGTTGTTGTGAAGAATCGTGTTCCTAGAGCAGCAACCTCCAGAGCTGAGAGGATCTGGCCAGGAGGAGTCATACCTTACATCATAGGAGGAAACTTCACTGGTGAGTATGAATGATGGATCTGGCCAGGAGGACTCATACCTTACATCATAGGAGGAAACTTCACTGGTGAGTATGAATGATGGATCTGGCAGGAGGAGTCATACCTTACATCATAGGAGGAAACTTCACTGGTGAGTATGAATGATGGATCTGGCCAGGAGGACTCATACCTTACATCATAGGAGGAAACTTCACTGGTGAGTATGAATGAGAGGATCTGGCCAGGAGGACTCATACCTTACATCATAGGAGGAAACTTCACTGGTGAGTATGTATGATGGATCTGGCCAGGAGGAGTCATACCTTACATCATAGGAGGAAACTTCACTGGTGAGTATGAATGATGGATCTGGCCAGGAGGACTCATACCTTACATCATAGGAGGAAACTTCACTGGTGAGTATGAATGATGGATCTGGCCAGGAGGACTCATACCTTACATCATAGGAGGAAACTTCACTGGTGAGTATGAATGATGGATCTGGCCAGGAGGAGTCATACCTTACATCATAGGAGGAAACTTCACTGGTGAGTATGAATGATGGATCTGGCCAGGAGGACTCATACCTTACATCATAGGAGGAAACTTCACTGGTGAGTATGAATGATGGATCTGGCCAGGAGGACTCATACCTTACATCATAGGAGGAAACTTCACTGGTGAGTATGAATGATGGATCTGGCCAGGAGGAGTCATACCTTACATCATAGGAGGAAACTTCACTGGTGAGTATGTATGAAGGATCTGGCCAGGAGGAGTCATACCTTACATCATAGGAGGAAACTTCACTGGTGAGTATGAATGATGGATCTGGCCAGGAGGACTCATACCTTACATCATAGGAGGAAACTTCACTGGTGAGTATGAATGATGGATCTGGCCAGGAGGACTCATACCTTACATCATAGGAGGAAACTTCACTGGTGAGTATGAATGATGGATCTGGCCAGGAGGACTCATACCTTACATCATAGGAGGAAACTTCACTGGTGAGTATGAATGATGGATCTGGCCAGGAGGAGTCATACCTTACATCATAGGAGGAAACTTCACTGGTGAGTATGAATGATGGATCTGGCCAGGAGGACTCATACCTTACATCATAGGAGGAAACTTCACTGGTGAGTATGAATGATGGATCTGGCCAGGAGGACTCATACCTTACATCATAGGAGGAAACTTCACTGGTGAGTATGAATGATGGATCTGGCCAGGAGGACTCATACCTTACATCATAGGAGGAAACTTCACTGGTGAGTATGAATGATGGATCTGGCCAGGAGGAGTCATACCTTACATCATAGGAGGAAACTTCACTGGTGAGTATGTATGATGGATCTGGCCAGGAGGAGTCATACCTTACATCATAGGAGGAAACTTCACTGGTGAGTATGAATGATGGATCTGGCCAGTGTATAACGGGTGTGTATGTGTGTGTATATATTTAATGTGTGTATATAACAGTGTGTATATATTTAATGTGTGTATATAACAGTGTGTATATATTTAGTGTGTATATGTGTGTTTCAGGCAGTCAAAGAGCGATGTTCAAGCAGGCGATGCGTCACTGGGAGAAACTGACCTGTGTTACCTTCATAGAGAAAACTGAAGAGGAGAGTTACATCGTCTTCACATACAGACCCTGTGGGTGAGGAGGGGGGAGAGAGGGGGGAGAGTTACAGTCTTCACATACAGACCCTGTGGGTGAGGAAGGGGGAGAGAGGGGGGAGAGTTACAGTCTTCACATACAGACCCTGTGGGTGAGGAAGGGGGGGAGAGGGGGGAGAGTTACAGTCTTCACATACAGACCCTGTGGGTGAGGAGGGGGGAGAGAGGGGGGAGAGTTACAGTCTTCACATACAGACCCTGTGGGTGAGGAGGGGGGAGAGAGGGGGGAGAGTTACAGTCTTCACATACAGACCCTGTGGGTGAGGAGGGGGGAGAGAGGGGGGAGAGTTACAGTCTTCACATACAGACCCTGTGGGTGAGGAGGGGGAGAGAGGGGGGAGAGAGGGGGGGAGTTACAGTCTTCACATACAGACCCTGTGGGTGAGGAGGGGGGAGAGAGGGGGGAGAGAGGGGGGGGAGTTACAGTCTTCACATACAGACCCTGTGGGTGAGGAAGGGGGGAGAGAGGGGGGAGAGTTACAGTCTTCACATACAGACCCTGAGGGTGAGGAGGGGGAGAGAGGGGGGAGAGTTACAGTCTTCACATACAGACCCTGTGGGTGAGGAGGGGGGAGAGTTACAGTCTTCACATTCAGACCCTGTGGGTGAGGAGGGGGAGAGAGGGGGGAGAGTTACAGTCTTCACATACAGACCCTGTGGGTGAGGAGGGGGAGAGAGGGGGGAGAGTTACAGTCTTCACATACAGACCCTGTGGGTGAGGAGGGGGGAGAGAGGGGGAGAGTTACAGTCTTCACATACAGACCCTGTGGGTGAGGAGGGGGAGAGAGGGGGGAGAGTTACAGTCTTCACATACAGACCCTGTGGGTGAGGAGGGGGGGAGAGAGGGGGAGAGTTACAGTCTTCACATTCAGACCCTGTGGGTGAGGAGGGGGGAGAGGGGGGAGAGAGGGGGGAGAGTTACAGTCTTCACATACAGACCCTGTGGGTGAGGAGGGGGGAGAGAGGGGGGAGAGAGGGGGAGAGTTACAGTCTTCACATACAGACCCTGTGGGTGAGTAGGGGGGAGAGAGGGGGGAGAGAGGGGGGAGAGTTACAGTCTTCACATTCAGACCCTGTGGGTGAGGAGGGGGGAGAGAGGAAGGAGAGTTACAGTCTTCACATACAGACCCTGTGGGTGAGGAGGGGGGAGAGAGGGAGGAGAGTTACATAGTCTTCACATACAGACCCTGTGGGTGAGGAGGGGGGAGAGAGGGAGGAGAGTTACATAGTCTTCACATACAGACCCTGTGGGTGAGGAAGGGGGAGAGAGGAAGAGGGGAGGGATGTGAAGGAGGGAGGAAGAGATAGTAGGATGGTGTTAGGTATTGGCCCATTGTCCTCACTTTCTCATTGTGAGAGAGAGAGAGAGAGAGAGAGAGAGAGAGAGAGAGAGGGAGAGAGAGAGAGAGAGAGAGAGAGAGAGAGAGAGAGAGAGAGAGAGAGAGAGAGAGAGAGAGAGAGAGAGAGAGAGAGAGAGAGAGAGAGAGAGAGAGAGAGAGAGAGAGAGAGAGAGAGAGAGAGAGAGAGAGAGTGTGTGTGAGTGAACAGAAGGTTCCCTGATGACCAGGTCACAGCAAGAGACGACACGGTCACTCAACAATGGTTCCCTTTCCTTCCTGTTTCCCCCCCCCCACACAGAGCCGTGTCTGAAATCAGTCTTGCCTGCTACTTACTAAATGGAGATGTTTTTGCAGAGCAGGTTTTAGCAGTTTTCCATCTAGCTAAGGGGTTTGGTGCAGTATTTCTCAAATGCAAGACGTATTGTCTTATGTACAGATGCAGGATGTTAATTTGAACCAGTTTCTCACAGCAGGAAAATAATCCTGCAGCAACAGGAAATGTGAATTATTACGTAGATGGTAATTAATGGTCATTTTTTGTCGGGGTTGATACATTTTTTCTTAGGGCAAATCAAGTCTGACATTTTAAGGTGGAAATTACAAACTTTAGAAGACTTTGTAAACCTTTAAATACACGACACGTTTGCATTTCCTGCTGTGCAAGAAAGTTCTCAGCAACAAAAGAGTGATCAGATAAAGATCCTCCATCTGCACTGTGGACTAACGGCAGGTAGGTTAACGGTTACAGCGTTGGGCCAGTTAACGGAAGGTCGCTGGTTCGAATACCCAAGCTGACAAAGTGACAAATCTGCCGATGTGCCCTTGAGCAAGGCACTTATCTCTAATTTGGTCCAGGGGCGCTGTACTACTATGGCTGACCCTGTAAAACAACACATTACACTGCACCTATCATACTACTATGGCTGACCCTGTAAAACAACACATTACACTGGACCTATCATACTACTATGGCTGACCCTGTAAAACAACACATTACACTGGACCTATCATACTACTATGGCTGACCCTGTAGAACAACACATTACACTGGACCTATCATACTACTATGGCTGACCCTGTAAAACACATTACACTGGACCTATCACACTACTATGGCTGACCCTGTAGAACAACACATTACACTGCACCTATCATACTACTATGGCTGACCCTGTAAAACAACACATTACACTGGACCTATCATACTACTATGGCTGACCCTGTAGAACAACACATTACACTGCACCTATCATACTACTATGGCTGACCCTGTAGAACAACACATTACACTGGACCTATCATACTGCTATGGCTGACCCTGTAAAACAACACATTACACTGGACCTATCATACTACTATGGCTGACCCTGTAAAACAACACATTACACTGGACCTATCGTACTACTATGGCTGACCCTGTAAAACACCACATTACACTGCACCTATCATACTACTATGGCTGACCCTGTAAAACAACACATTACACTGGACCTATCATACTACTATGGCTGACCCTCTAAAACACCACATTACACTGCACCTATCATACTACTATGGCTGACCCTGTAAAACAACACATTACACTGGACCTATAATACTACTATGGCTGACCCTGTAGAACAACACATTACACTGGACCTATCATACTGCTATGGCTGACCCTGTAAAACAACACATTACACTGGACCTATCATACTACTATGGCTGACCCTGTAGAACAACACATTACACTGCACCTATCATACTACTATGGCTGACCCTGTAAAACAACACCTATCATACTACTATGGCTGACCCTGTAAAACAACACCTATCATACTACTATGGCTGACCCTGTAAAACAGCACATTACACTGGATTATAAGCTGTTGTCAAACACACGTGAGTCTGAAAAGAGGATCCTCAGTGTGCAGCGAATTCTACTAGATGAGAAGTGGAAATGAGTCTGACATCCTGCCGTTTAAAGTTACATTTTTGACATTTCAAATACTATAAAACATATTTTCACATACCCAAAATGCCTACTACTTAGAACGCAAGTACGGCCACACACACACACACACACACACACACACACACACACACACACACACACACACACACACACACACACACACACACACACACACACACACACACACACACACACACACACACACAGATACACATCAATACACACACACAAACACACACACACACACACACACACACAGATACACATCAATACACACACACACACACACACATACACACACACACACACATACACACACACACACACGCTGTAGGTTGTTGTGTGGCTGTCTTGTGGTTGTTTTGTGGTTGTAGGTTGTTGTGTGGTTATTGTGTGATTGTTTTGTGGTTGTAGGTTGTTGTATGGTTGTTGTGTGGTTGTTATAAGTTGTTGTGTGGTTGTTGTGTGGTTGTTATAAGTTGTTGTGTGGTTGTAGGTTGTGTGGTTGTTGTGTGGCTGTAGGTTGTTGTGTGGTTGTAGGTTGTTGTGTGGTTGTTGTGTGGTTGTAGGTTGTTGTGTGGTTGTTGTGTGGCTGTAGGTTGTTGTGTGGTTGTTGTGTGGTTGTAGGTTGTTGTGTGGTTGTTGTGTGGCTGTAGGTTGTTGTGTGGTTGTTGTGTGGTTGTTGTGTGGCAGTATGTTGTTGTGTGGTTGTTGTGTGGCTGTAGGTTGTTGTGTGGTTGTTGTCTGGTTGTTGTGTGGTAGTAGGTTGTTGTGTGGTTGTTGTGTGGCAGTATGTTGTTGTGTGGTTGTTGTGTGGCAGTATGTTGTTGTGTGGTTGTTGTGTGGTTGTTGTGTGGTTGTTGTGTGGCTGTAGGTTGTTGTGTGGTTGTTGTGTGGTTGTTGTGTGGCTGTAGGTTGTTGTGTGGTTGTTGTGTGGTTGTTGTGTGGTTGTAGGTTGTTATGTGGTTGTTTTGTGGCTGTAGGTTGTTGTGTGGTTGTTGTGTGGTTGTTATGTGGTTGTTGTGTGGCTGTAGGTCAGGGGTTTCAATCAAATGTTCCCTGTGGGCCGCATTCGGTCTTCACCGAGGTCCGGAGAGCCGCACTTCAAATTGATTCGATGACTTTAACAGGCTGGACAGAGTGAAGAGACTACAAATATCTGTCCATTATAATTTTTACACAAGTTTCAATTTAGTTTGAGTCATTTAGCAGATTATCTTATCCAGAGAGACCCCCCGCAGGTCCACATTGAATCGGCTTGAGGCTGGAGTTACAGTGTTTGGTTGATGTGTGGTTGTTTTGAGGTTGTAGGTTGTTACAGTGTTTGGTTGATGTGTGGTTGTTTTGAGGTTGTAGGTTGTTACAGTGTTTGGTTGATGTGTGGTTGTTTTGAGGTTGTAGGTTGTTACAGTGTTTGGTTGATGTGTGGTTGTTTTGAGGTTGTAGGTTGTATGGTTGATGTGTGGTTGTTTTGAGGTTAGTCTCGTTGGTTTGGAGTTCCTTCCTGGTCTTGGAGTAGGGGTGGTGATGCGAGCATGTCTCCTGATCTCTGATTGGTTGACAAATTACAGATTAGGAGCTGTAATCTTGAGTATAAATAAACCTCAAGTGTGTTTGTGTGTGTTTGTGTGTGTGTGTGTGCGCACACCTGTGTGTGTTTGTGAGGCGTAGGGTTCCTTCTAGAGAGAGAAGGGCTGTGTGTCTGTGAGGCGTAGGGTTCCTTCTAGAGAGAGAAGGGCTGTGTGTCTGTGAGGCGTAGGGTTCCTTCTAGAGAGAGAAGGGCTGTGTGTCTGTGAGGCGTAGGGTTCCTTCTAGAGAGAGAAGGGCTGTGTGTCTGTGAGGCGTTGGGTTCCTTCTAGAGAGAGAAGGGCTGTGTGTCTGTGAGGCGTAGGGTTCCTTCTAGAGAGAGAAGGGCTGTGTGTCTGTGAGGCGTAGGGTTCCTTCTAGAGAGAGAAGGGCTGTGTGTCTGTGAGGCGTAGGGTTCCTTCTAGAGAGAGAAGGGCTGTGTGTCTGTGAGGCGTAGGGTTCCTTCTAGAGAGAGAAGGGCTGTGTGTCTGTGAGGCGTAGGGTTCCTTCTAGAGAGAGAAGGGCTGTGTGTCTGTGAGGCGTAGGGTTCCTTCTAGAGAGAGAAGGGCTGTGTGTCTGTGAGGCGTAGGGTTCCTTCTGGAGAGAGAAGGGCTGTGTGTCTGTGAGGCGTAGGGTTCCTTCTGGAGAGAGAAGGGCTGTGTGTCTGTGAGGCGTAGGGTTCCTTCTAGAGAGAGAAGGGCTGTGTGTCTGTGAGGCGTAGGGTTCCTTCTAGAGAGAGAAGGGCTGTGTGTCTGTGAGGCGTAGGGTTCCTTCTAGAGAGAGAAGGGCTGTGTGTCTGTGAGGCGTAGGGTTCCTTCTAGAGAGAGAAGGGCTGTGTGTCTGTGAGGCGTAGGGTTCCTTCTAGAGAGAGAAGGGCTGTGTGTCTGTGAGGCGTAGGGTTCCTTCTAGAGAGAGAAGGGCTGTGTGTCTGTGAGGCGTAGGGTTCCTTCTAGAGAGAGAAGGGCTGTGTGTCTGTGAGGCGTAGGGTTCCTTCTAGAGAGAGAAGGGCTGTGTGTCTGTGCCTGCGTCCATGCGTTTATTAGGTGTGTGTGTGACCGGCCCCTATCTCTTTTAAGGATTCACACGGCGAGGCCATGTGCTAAACAATGTGAGGACTACGGTAGTGCACAACCAAAGACTGGTTTATATACTACGTCTGTAGACAGTTGTCGCAGTGACTGTCGTGAACATTCTGTTGTCGTCCGACATCAAACTTCTCGTTGAAAAAGTATGAACACAAAAAAAACGACAGGCTTCATGTCATCAGACGCCTGGTGGTCCAAAAATAGCATAACTTGTGGATTTTAACACCAGTAAACCCATCCGTTTAAAAATGAATTTAGTATACAGTGCTGCTTGAAAGTATGCGAACCCCTTGTGCAATTACAGATTTTTTCAGTTTTTTACCATGAAATCTTTAATTTAATCAGAACCAGTCTTTTTGAGCTGACATAACAGGTTTATATTTACAAATACCATACGTTGGTGTAGAGGAAATCATGCGTGTAGTAGAAAAACTTAGTGCAGGTGCAGAAATAAGTGAACCCCAAGTTGCATTGGTTGAATCAAGTAGGTAAGTTAGAATCAGCTGGGTAAATAATTAGCTACGAAATGAACCAATCAAAGGAGAGATCGTTAGGAAAGAGTTCGGGCGGGACTCTGATAAATAGAGATAAGAAACCTGGTCAGTTTGGTGTTACCCATCCAGGTGAATGCAAAGCCACACCATGCCGAGAGGAGAGGAGATCTCAGAGGACATCAGGACGAGGGTAGTGAGAGCACATCAGTCTGGGGGAAGGCTATAAAATCATCTCAAAAAAGATTTGAGCTCCATCAAGTCCACTGTGAGGCAAATCATTTACAAACGGAGAGCATTTAACATGACAGCAACTCGGCCTAGAAGTGGACGCCCTTCCAAAATATCCCGAAGAGCCACAAGAACAATAATAAATCAGGTAAAAGCCAACCCAAACATAACATCTAGAGATTTGCAGACCTCTCTTGCTGCATCTCAGGTAACTGTGAATGCTTCAACAATAAGAAGAACACTGAATGGAAATGCCATTCACGGGAGGGTTGCTAGGAAGAAGCCTCTGTTGTCAAAAAAGAACCAAACTGCCCGTCTGAACTTTGCCAGAGACCACCTGGACAAACCTGAAGGTTTCTGGAAGTCCATTCTATGGACCGATGAGTCCAAAATGCCCGTCTGAACTTTGCCAGAGACCACCTGGACTAACCTGAAGGTTTCTGGAAGTCCATTCTCTGGACCGATGAGTCCAAAATGCCCGTCTGAACTTTGCCAGAGACCACCTGGACAAACCTGAAGGTTCCTGGAAGTCCATTCTCTGGACCGATGAGTCCAAAATTGACTTTTTTTTGGTCACAATCAACACTGCTATGTTTGGCAAAACCCCAACAATGCCTGCCACCAAAATAGCCTTATCCCAACAGTCAGACATGGTGGTGGGAATGTCAAGATCTGGGCTGCTTTTCCTCCTCTGGACCTGGACGACTCCACATCATTAAGGGAACCATGACGACTCCACATCATTAAGGGAACCATGACGACTCCACATCATTAAGGGAACCATGAATTCTGAGGTATACCAGGAGATTCTTGAACAGAACGTCAGGCCATCAGTCAAGGAGCTAAAGCTGGGCCGAAAATGGCTCTTCAAACAAGACAACGACCCAAAGCATTCAAGCAAATCTACCAAAGAATGGCTCAGGAGAAAGAAGATTTGTGTTTTGGATTGGCCAAGTCAAAGTCCTACCTAAATCCAATCAAGATGCTGTGGCAGGACCTGAAGCGGGCAGTTCATGCCAGACACCCCTCAAACCTCACTCAATTGGCTGAGTTCTGTAAGGAGGAGTGGGCAAAAATCTCTAAACAGATGTCAGAGACTGATTACTGGCTATAGGAGACGTTTAGTCCAAGTTATCGCTGCTAATGGATGTGCCACAAGCTACTGACTGAAGGAGGTCACATATTTTTTCACATATCAAATCTAAGTTTCTGTTAAATAAACCACTTTTGTTAAATAAACTAGTTAGAAGGTGTAAACAGTACAGTGAAATGGTTACTTGCACAGTGGAGTCTTTTGTTTATACATGTAGCTAGCTAGCTAAACAATTAACCATAATCCCAACTCATACCATTACTACCTTGCATGAATCTACAGGTAGCTAAAGCTAACTAACTAGCTAGGTTCAATGTTAGCTAGCTAGCAAACATTAGCCTATAACTAGCAATGCGAATGGCTCTGAGATACGAATAACATTACTGCACAGATCATACACGTAACGCTAGCTAGCTAACAGTACGCTTTAACTTGCAATGAAAATGACTTTCTGACAAGATTAGAAACGTATACTATCTCAAAATATAGCTAGCTAGACTCTCTTACCCGTGTGCATGGATGAACGCTCCTCCCACTCTGTCACGGATGCCATGGTTGCCCTTAGTTTGAAGATGTAATCCGGAGACAGGTGTTTTATACAACAGCCTTCTGTGTGTTCTCTTTTCAGCTCCCTCTGCATTTGTAATCAAACACCTGAATTTTCTCCATCTCCTTAGCTATCATACTCTGCTTCCACTGGGCATTCCACTGATTTCAAAACTCGGTCCTCCAGAAAGTGGAGAGCCTTAGCAACATTTGTGAAGTTCTTCGTGATATCTTTCAAAAAAGCTGCTTTATAAAGGATTACCTACACCTTCGAAAGTTTTTGAAAGCCAAGTTAACAAACAGATCACCGACCATTTCGAATCCCACCGTACCTTCTCCGCTATGCAATCTGGTTTCCCGAGCTGGTCATGGGTGCACCTCAGCCACGCTCAAGGTCCTAAACGATATTATAACCGCGATCGATAAAAGACAGTACTGTGCAGCCGTCTTCATCGACCTGGTCAAGGCTTTTGACTCTGTCAATCACCGCATTCTTATTGGCAGACTAAATAGCCTTGGTTTCTCAAATGACTGCCTCGCCTGGTTCACCAACTACTTCTCAGATAGAGTTCAATGTGTCAAATCGGAGGGCCTGTTGTCTGGACCTATGGCAGTCTCTATGGGGGTGCCACAGGGTTCAATTCTTGGGCCGACTCTATTCTCTGTGTATATCAATGATGTCGCTCTTGCTGCTGGTGACTCTCAGATCCACCTCAATGCAGACGACACCATTTTGTATACATCTTGCCCTTCATTGGACACTGTGTTAACAAACCTCCAAACGAGCTTCAATTCCATACAACACTCCTTCCGTAGCCTCCAACTGCTCTTAAACGCTAGTAAAACTAAATGCATGCTCTTCAATCGAAGGCTGCTTGCACCCACCCACCCGACTAGAATCACTACTCTCGGCGGATCTGACTTAGAATATGTAGACAAATACAAATACCTAGGTGTCTGGTTAGACCGTAAACTCTCCTTCCAGACTCACATTAAGCATCTCCAATCCAAAGTTAAATCTAGAATCGGCTTCCTATTTCGCAAAACAAAGCCTCCTTCACTCATGCTGCCAAACATGGCCTCGTAAAACTGACTATCCTACCGATCCTTGACTTCGGCGATGTCATTTACAAAATAGCCTCCAACACTTTCACAGCAAATTGGATTTTTACATTTTAGTCATTTTAGCAGACGCTCTTATCCAGAGCGACTTACAGTTAGTGAGTGCATACATTTTTCATACTGGCCCCCCGTGGGAAACGAACCCACAACCCTGGCATTGCAAGCGCCATGCTCTACCAAATGAGCTACAGGAGGTCTATCACAGTGCCATCCGTTTTGTCTCCAAAGCCCCATATACTACCCACCATTGTGACCTGTACCCTCTCGTTGGCTGGCCCTCACTACATATTCGTCGCCAAACCCACTGGCTCCAGGTCATCTATAAATCTCTGCTAGGCAAATCCCCGCCTTATCTTAGTTCATTTGTCACCATAGCAACACCCACCCGTAGTCTGCACTCCAGCAGGTATATCTCACTGGTCATCCCCAAAGCCAACACCTCCTTTGGCCGCCATTCCTTCCAGTTCTCTGCTGCCAATGACTGGAACGAATTGCAAAAATCCCTGAAGCTGGAGCCTCTTATCTCCCTCACTAACTTTAAGCATCAGTTGTCAGAGCACCTTACCAATCACTGCACCTGTACACAGCCCATCTGTAATTAGCCCACCCAACTACCTCATCCCCATATTGTTATTTATTTTGCTAATTTGCACCCCAGTATCTCTATTTGCACATCATCTTCTGCACATCTATCACTCCAGTGTTAATTACTAAATTGTAATTATTTTGCACTATGGCCTATTGATTGCCTTACCTCCATAACTTACTACATTTGCACACACTGTATATATATTTATTTCTGTTGTATTTTTGACTTTGTTTTGTTTTACCCCATATGTAACTCTGTTGTTGTTTTTATCGCACTGCTTTGCTTTATCTTGGCCAGGTCGCAGTTGTAAATGAGAACTTGTTCTCAACTGGCTTACCTGGTTAAATAAAGGTGAAATTTAAATAAAATTTAAATAAAACATACTAAGCAGCTCCTGTTATAGACAGACGCGTGCTACATGGCAGACCAATCCGAACTCATCTCTCTGCATGTCCAGCCCATTCATTATCTCATCCAATCATGGCTGTCTTTTTTCTGTGGCTAAACCAACTAGGCTCTTAATTTAACCATTTTATTCATATTTACAGATGGCATACAAGTTTGTTATTAAGGCACATAAAAGTTCACATGTTCCAGAATGTTCCATTTCTGCCAAAAAACTCTCCTGTGAAGTAGTGACATGCGACATACGCCTAGTTTCCTTTCTGTTTCTCTCTCTCTCTCTTTCTCTCTCTCTCTCTTTCTCTCTCTCTCTCTGTTTCTCTCTCTCTCTTTCTCTCTTTCTCTGTTTCTCTCTCTCGGTTTCTCTCTTTCTGTTTCTCTCTCTCTGTTTCTCTCTCTCTGTTTCTCTCTTTCTGTTTCTCTCTCTCTCTCTTTCTCTCTCTCTCTTTCTCTCTTTCTCTGTTTCTCTCTCTCGGTTTCTCTCTTTCTGTTTCTCTCTCTCTGTTTCTCTCTCTCTGTTTCTCTCTCTCTGTTTCTCTCTCTCTGTTTATCTCTATCTGTTTCTCTCTCTCTATTTCTCTCTCTCTCTCTGTCTCTCAATTCAATTCAATTCAATTCAATTCAATTTCAATTCAATTCAATTCAATTTCAATGTAAGGGTTTTATTGGCATGGGAAACGTGTGTTAACATTGCCAAAGCAAGTGAAGTAGATAGTAAACAAAAGTGAAAAGGACAATTCCTAAAGAAAATGTGTATGCTTGCTTCAGAAAACCATTGACAATAGTAATAGCAATAGTGAAAGAAAAAACACTCTCTCTCTCTCTGTTTCTCTCTCTCTCTGTTCCTCTCTCTCTCTCTCTCTGTTCCTCTCTCTCTCTCTGTTTCTCCCTCTCTGTTCCTCTCTCTCTCTCTGTTTCTCCCTCTCTCTGTTCCTCTCTCTCTCTCTGTTTCTCCCTCTCTGTTCCTCTCTCTCTCTCTGTTTCTCCCTCTCTGTTCCTCTCTCTCTCTCTCTCTGTTCCTCTCTCTCTCTCTGTTTCTCCCTCTCTGTTCCTCTCTCTCTCTCTGTTTCTCTCTCTCTCTGTTCCTCTCTCTCTCTCTGTTTCTCCCTCTCTGTTCCTCTCTCTCTCTCTGTTTCTCCCTCTCTGTTCCTCTCTCTCTCTCTGTTTCTCCCTCTCTGTTCCTCTCTCTCTCTCTGTTCCTCTCTCTCTGTTCCTCTCTATCTCTCTCTCTGTTTCTCTCTCTCTGTTCCTCTCTCTCTCTGTTTCTCCCTCTCTGTTCCTCTCTCTCTCTCTGTTTCTCTCTCTCTGTTCCTCTCTCTTCCTGTCTTTGTCTCTTTGTTCCTCTCTCTCCAGATGTTGCTCCTACGTGGGTCGTCGTGGTAACGGTCCTCAGGCGATATCGATAGGGAAGAACTGTGATAAGTTTGGCATCGTGGTTCATGAGTTGGGTCACGTGATCGGATTCTGGCACGAACACACCCGGCCCGACCGAGACGACCACGTCACCATCATCAGAGACAACATACAACCAGGTAACACACACACACACGGACGAATACACACACACACACACGGACGAATACACACACAGACACGGACGGACGGACGAACACACACAGACACGGACGGACGAATCATCTTGTTTACTGTGTCAGTCCTGTGTGTGTGTGTGTCTCCAGGTCAGGAGTATAACTTCCTGAAGATGGAACCAGGAGAGGTGAACTCACTTGGAGAGCCGTACGACTTCGACAGCATCATGCATTATGCTAGGAACACCTTCTCACGGTAACACACCGACAGCATCATGTATTATGCTACGAACAGCTTCTCACGGTAACACACTGACAGCATCATGTATTATGCTAGGAACAGCTTCTCACGGTAACACACCGACAGCATCATGTATTATGCTAGGAACACCTTCTCACGGTAACACATCGACAGCATCATGCATTATGCTAGGAACACCTTCTCACGGTAACATACTGACAGCATCATGTATTATGCTAGGAACACCTTCTCACGGTAACACACCGACAGCATCATGTATTATGCTAGGAACACTTTCTCACGGTAACACACTGACAGCATCATGTATTATGCTAGGAACACCTTCTCACGGTAACACACCGACAGCATCATGTATTATGCTAGGAACACCTTCTCACGATAACACACCGACAGCATCATGTATTATGCTAGGAACACCTTCTCACGGTAACACACCGACAGCATCATGTATTATGCTAGGAACACCTTCTCACGGTAACACACCGACAGCATCATGTATTATGCTAGGAACCCCTTCTCACGGTAACACACCGACAGCATCATGTATTATGCTAGGAACACCTTCTCACTGTAACACACCGACAGCATCATGTATTATGCTAGGAACACCATCTCACGGTGACACACCGACAGCATCATGTATTATGCTAGGAACACCATCTCACGGTAACACATCGACAGCATCATGTATTATGCTAGGAACACCTTCTCACGGTAACACATCGACAGCATCATGTATTATGCTAGGAACACCATCTCACGGTGACACACCGACAGCATCATGTATTATGCTAGGAACAGCTTCTCACGGTAACACACCGACAGCATCATGTATTATGCTAGGAACAGCTTCTCACGGTAACACACCGACAGCATCATGTATTATGATAGGAATAGCTTCTCACGGTAACACACCGACAGCATCATGTATTATGCTAGGAACACCTTCTCACGGTAACACACCGACAGCATCATGTATTATGATAGGAATAGCTTCTCATGGTAACACACCGACAGCATCATGTATTATGCTAGGAAGACCTTCTCACGGTAACACATCGACAGCATCATGTATTATGCTAGGAACAGCTTCTCACGGTAACACACCGACATCATCATGTATTATGCTAGGAACCCCTTCTCACGGTAACACACCGACAGCATCATGTATTATGCTAGGAACAGCTTCTCACGGTAACACACCGACAGCATCATGTATTATGCTAGGAACACCATCTCACGGTGACACACCGACAGCATCATGTATTATGCTAGGAACACCATCTCACGGTAACACATCGACAGCATCATGTATTATGCTAGGAACAGCTTCTCACGGTGACACACCGACAGCATCATGTATTATGCTAGGAACACCATCTCACGGTAACACAACGACAGTATCATGTATTATGCTAGGAACACCATCTCACGGTGACACACCGACAGCATCATGTATTATGCTAGGAACACCATCTCACGGTAACACATCGACAGCATCATGTATTATGCTAGGAACACCTTCTCACGGTAACACACCGACAGCATCATGTATTATGCTAGGAACACCATCTCACGGTGACACACCGACAGCATCATGTATTATGCTAGGAACACCATCTCACGGTAACACATCGACAGCATCATGTATTATGCTAGGAACACCATCTCACGGTGACACACCGACAGCATCATGTATTATGCTAGGAACACCATCTCACGGTAACACAACGACAGCATCATGTATTATGCTAGGAACACCATCTCACGGTGACACACCGACAGCATCATGTATTATGCTAGGAACACCATCTCACGGTAACACATCGACAGCATCATGTATTATGCTAGGAACACCTTCTCACGGTAACACATCGACAGCATCATGTATTATGCTAGGAACACCATCTCACGGTGACACACCGACAGCATCATGTATTATGCTAGGAACAGCTTCTCACGGTAACACACCGACAGCATCATGTATTATGCTAGGAACAGCTTCTCACGGTAACACACCGACAGCATCATGTATTATGCCAGGAACCCCTTCTCACGGTAACACACCGACAGCATCATGTATTATGCCATGAACCCCTTCTCACGGTAACACGCACACAGCATCATGTAGTATGCTAGGAACACCTTCTCACGGTAACACACCGACAGCATCATCTATTATGCTAGGAACACCTTCTCACGGTAACACACCGACAGCATCATGTATTATGCTAGGAA